>NW_018406469.1:219769-440997 GCF_002113885.1 Mizuhopecten yessoensis
GGGGGGGGGGGGGGAATGTTTACAGCGAGGATAAACATACGAGGTGGGGATCGACATAAACCATGTGCTAACACTCGGTGCTGTGATACTGGCCGGGTATACCCCGCTGCCAGACATCACTGCTGTATCCACAAACTCTACATCACCAAACACTACAACATTGTTTTTTTCTTCCCATCTTTCATTCATAAAGTATTCACTTCAAATAATTTGCATGCAGAGAAACTTGATAGTGTTTATTAGGTATGTTAACTTGACCTAGCTATTACACAAGATGAATCCAGACTAGCTTTACTAGCTCCTAACAATACCGCAGCTGCAGGTGATCTCGAGATGACTAGAGACATACACAATAGTATATTAAAGTGACATTGCCTGACCCAAAATTCTGCCATATAGCTGGCTCTATTTCATTTAAATATAGGCAACCCTTTAGGCCAGAAAACAAAATAAACGTTTCCTGTAACACATTGGAAAATTTAAGGGCATGTAGGTAACAAATTCTATCTTAACATATAAGTTTATATGGTAAATATATAGGAAAGTGATCTTGATTTTAACAGTGCTTCTTTGAAATTGTCTTAAAAAAAATAGGGTAGACACAAAAAATGAAAATGTAGGATTACCGGAAACAACAAATATTTTTTGTTTAGCCTACGTTATCTGATATTTCTGTTAATGAGGTAACCCCGAGTTCTGCATGTCTAATGGTGAGTTAATACAGTCAAGTCTTTTTTTATCTATAATGCTGAGGTAATCCCAAATAGCCTAAATCAAACCTGTATATATCATATATATCTACACCGAGTCTCTGTCACACCTGTCCACCAGATGACTTAATAGCTCCTGACAGATATAACTCTACTGGCTGTTTACATTGGTAACAAACATCCACACACAATCACTACTGTACTCTAGCTCTTGTGAGAACTATCTGTCACCAAAATCAACAATTCTACACACACAAAATTGGTGCTGAAACATTTCATATAAAATGACACTACTCTGTCATCATTGACTTTTCAATCCTCACCTCCAATCATAAAACATCAACAACTTCCCAATCCAACAAATTACACACTAACATTTGGCTTGACAATATAAACAACATGATTTATACATAAACACTTACTGCTCCCAAAGCCGGTTTGCTTGCGCTTTGACCTTCGAAGTGAGGATGACCTGCTGAGATTAAGGCGGGGTAGCTCTCCGGGTGAGGCCAGAGCCATGGTTTTTAGTCGGAGATGTGTGGAACGGTACACTACAGCTGCCTGGTGTCACAAAGAGCCATGTGAGCAGTGACAGTCATGTGTAGCGGCTATATATCCAGTGGTTAGACACTCACAGTAATCCTGGGTACTTTCCTCTGTATAGACAGGACATGTGTGATAAGACTATCCTAACCCAAGGTGTGTACAAGTCAGGCACCACGTTCAAATGTTCCCCCTCTTTCTGTACACAGCACCAATGTAGAGAGAGTATACACACTACTACAGCTAGCTGTCCCCCACAGAGAGGTAGACTGGCCTCGTGATCTAGGTCACAACACACTACTGAGTGAGTCCACTGTGTAGCCTAAGGGAAGACCAGGCTGGGTGTAGACTATACAAATTAGTGAAGCGTCACCTTGTATATACTACACACACTACCAGGTATACACAGGTAAAATGTATGTATATACAGGTAAATCATAACTGTGGATCATACAATACACAACTCACCTGTCAGGTGTGTGTATACTTGTAGACATATATGATCATTATTTATTACTAGATACAGTTAGGTAATGCTATATATGTGTGTAATGTAAACTAGTCAAATTACAACGATTTATTTCTAAATGGAGGTATGATCTGTTTAACAGGAAAACATTGAAGCTTTCATATTTTTTTTTAAGTTTACATACATTCAACATTATTCAATTACCATTATCAAGGTTTAAATAAATTACAATATGAAAATAAAACATCAAAAGGCATTGAAATATAATTGACTTTTTATGACTGTAAAGCATTTTGTACATATGAGTTCACCATGACTTGTGTGTTTATATTATTTGTGAACAATTCATTGATAGCCAGCATACCACATAACAGACCTTAGGCCTACAGCTAGGTTAGGCTTGGTCACATACCTTTACAAGGTGTCTACCCACAACATCACCCAATATGGAAAATGGTCCTTTGTAGAAAATCACTCAAACTGTGACAGGAGGTCTCAGTGTCAGATTTACAATTAATTAATTGAACCTTTTTTGTTTTTATCAGATTTACCTCCGCAATTTGAATGAGATGGTAATCAAAGGTATTTGACTTAAACCTGTGGGGAGACATTCTTGTCTGAAGGCGTTTCCATTTCAGAGTTTTTTGAGATACACATCTTTCAAGCAATATGAAATCCATTTAACGATAAAACAAGACACCTTATTCAGAAAAAGGGTACTACAGCTAGATTGCTTTAGGATAAGAAATAATTGACTTCTTGAAAACAAAAATCAATATCGCCAAGACATCATAATCATGTGCTTGATTTACAGCTACAAATGAGCCGTGCTATTTATGACACTGGATTGGCTTTGTGTATCTAACCAAAGTAAGATGCTCTGTTGTTAGGGTTTTAATTGATAAATGTTTATAAGTTGGTATTAAGGTTGAAGCGTGGCCCTGACTGACAGGTTTATTGACATGGTATGATGTATGTCTTTGTTACGACATTGTTTCCCAAACGGGCCTGTCACACACCTATAAAACAGACATAACTTCCGTGATTTATCCTCGTGACTCCCTGAAAGCACAGCCTTCTACAACTGTGGGCAATACACTTTCAGTCAAGTCTTCCTCCAAAAACATTCACAGTTGGTGACCTTTTAAAAAAAAATCTTGAAGGGAATTCTTGTATACACAGCATAAAAAAATATTTAAAAAAAGGGTAAACACCTTTTTATCTATAGTTTGTATGCTGTAAAGTAAATAATGATAATCTTATATACAGAATAAAAAAATGAAAAATAAATGAATACCTGTTCGGAGTTGTCGGCATACATACTGCCCCTTGTTTATCATTCTAACTCATTTTTGACAATCATTTTTCCATGGCGCCCTCTTTTTTTTCTCCTTAACACAATTTCTTTTCCCACAATTGAAATATTTCCAACCCCTGACTTTTTACAGTAATATTATGCTTGGTATATGGTGACAGTTATCTGTAAATCAAGACTCTAAAGAATGTATTATTTCATGTTAATTTATGATGACACCAAAATGATGACCTTCACACTATAACTAGTTTAAACTGACTCCTACATCATTCTTAATCGAACAGGTAGCTATGGGCTACCAATGTCTGGCCATCAGTGTGATACAAGATCATACCGGTACATTTGTCAGACAGACAGATTGAGATGTACAGACCAGAACAGGTCACCACCTCCACTGATACAGGTATTATAATACCTGTACTCAGGTGCCCTTAGTAAGAAGTCAGCACACCTATCAATCTACCTGAGAACACCTGTTCAATCTACCTGTTAATGGCAATGAGGTATGCATGCCATTCATCTATCTATTTAGCTCTGGTATATTACAATTTATGTTACCTCAATAACCCCTCTACAGTGTACATGTATGTGGTTTCTACACGAACACATGGAACACCATATCCTATAGCTTGTTACCATGCGTCTGAATACAATCAGCTACTTATACTGAACTACTCCAGTCATTATTTAAAACCTAGTCACAGAAATGAAATACTGACTAATTAATTCCATGTTTCATGGACTGAATATCTAAATGAAGAAATGTACATTTTAAAATAATTCTGTTGAAGTCTAAATGCACCCAGTACAGCCAGCAATTACTGTAAGGTAACAAGAGTTACCTCCCATAGTTGACTAAATAGAAACTTCCAAGCCTACCAGTAGTGACCAATATAAGCTCGGAGCAGATGGATGGCTTACCAACTGGTCAAGTTCCATATATCAGTCTTTTAGTCAAGCAGACCTACCTATTGTTTCAGTTGGTAAGATGATGAAATCAGGGCTGACCATTTTGGCCAAATGTACATTACAAACAATATCACTTTTATATAATAATGACTGAAAAGTCAACATTTGGTTTTGAACATACTGTATTCATAAAATTTGAATGAATTGAAAAACTGTATAGAGGGTATTATTCAGGTCACAGACTGTCCTAGACTTGGTTATAAATGGAACAGGAACATTTAACCATCTTTAATCAATCAATCAAACAATCAAGGTGAAATAAATGATCGACAATTGTAACAATGTTAATCTGACCCGGTCAAGTTCCACTTCCTATATAATCCATGTCATTGACTTATAGTTGGAGCACTATTGATCAAGGTAAGTGCAACACTGATTTGTCAAAACAATTAACTGTTAATTAAGAAGAGACGATGGTACAGTTTGATACACTATCCATTCTGAAAAGTTGATTTTCCAAAAGAGTATACAATTTATTTTGAAAAGAAGATAAAAAATATTAATTTTTAGTAATTATAAGACATGATGTGTGAATAAAATTTAGAGATCAAAATACCAGAAAGTTTCAAGCGTTATTGTCTGAATTTATCTGCAAAATGGTCTCAATTAATCCCTAAAGCTATAAACCTGTATTGTATACAGATACATCAGATGTATGGTGTTTATATATAATTATATGGTAATTAAATGGTACATATGTATCAGCCTATTTAATTAATGACAACCATTATTAAAACAAAGTTTGTTTCCAGTTTGATACGTAATATTAAATTTACACATAGGATTAATATTCTCACATTGTCCCGCACCAGACGGTTTTACTTCCTCCTTCATCATCCTTGTTTAAAATCTGAGAAAATCTCCACAATTTAAAACTGGACTCGGTGGTAACTAGTACCTCAGACAAGAGAGAGAGAGAGTGCCTACTCCGCTCCATACCTATCAGAGGGTTAGAAGCTAGTTCTGTACCTACTTTTTCTGTAGCCTTTGATGAACTGGACTGATGTCATTGTGCTGTTCCTAGGTATACTGTTGTTACCAACCTCAATACACCACAAATGGCATAACATCCATCAGTTTACATCACATAAGGAAATATTGTCGCGAATGTTTATCATAAGGACTTTAGAATAATAAAAATGTATTTCATTTCTTAGTATAGTAAGTGGCGACATCCGTCAATAAATTGTTGGCCTATTTAGTTCCATTCAGGAAATGAGCTGGCTGAGTTGCATTCATGTGTAAGGGGATCATAATGCGGTATTTACTTGTTCTCTAAGCCCACAGAATGTACACTGACTGGACTTTGTAATCTGCCAATCATATTACAGTGGATAATGTCCAGCTAGAACTGACGAACCTATACCCTTTAACACCTACACAGATCATTCGGATGACCGTTACAAAAATATGTTTACAGATCAACATAAGTGTGATAATATTTCATTTAGAAATAACACGTTTGTATCATGGTGGAATATATGTGAAAGGGTGAGAACATGTTGGGAAAAAATATTTAACGAAGTTTGATTCAGCCATTATTTTCGAGACATTTTCTAATTCTGAGTTATATTCCATGATACTACCATATTAGGACAACGTGACCTATATAATTTAACTAAATACGTTAGCCTGTTATTTGATTTACAAGTGCAAACAATTGTCACAGGATGCCGAACAAACAGTGAATAGATAGTTTAATATTTTCTGGATGCTGCAGCCAGTGGTCCCATTTTGCCATTTTAACTAGAATATATGTGATAACGATTAAATAAACATATAAACCCTCATTTTGGAAGTTAACTTGTCAGGGACCTGTCATACATTGCTCACTTTGTAATGCATGTAGGCTTTTGGAGAGTGACAAGTGTTGCACATGAATGGTTTATTTCGACAAACTATATGTACAGGCCAGCCAAACTATGCATG
This sequence comes from Mizuhopecten yessoensis, assembly GCF_002113885.1. NCBI lineage: Eukaryota > Metazoa > Mollusca > Bivalvia > Pectinida > Pectinidae > Mizuhopecten > Mizuhopecten yessoensis. The sequence continues at coordinate 225,705 of NW_018406469.1, forward strand.
ATTATAATGAACCAATTAAGTGCCTTGACATTGTGAACATGCATATGGTAGGATAGGCCACAACGATGTGTTTGGAATTATCATTTCCATCAAAGTTCCAGATAAAAAAAACACATGAAAGATTCAGTTTGATTTAATGACATTTGTTACTTGACATAGGAATCAAAACTGTTAACATTTCGAAAATTCCTTCAATGCTACAATGAGGAATTATCTGGGGGGTTTTCGGTTATCTCCCCATCTAAAGGATTCCTGGGTCAAAAACTGACGGACTTCGATTAAAGAAAAACTGAATTGGGAATTTATTTCTAATGAATGGAATCCATCAAATCCCCAGCAGTAAAGTGTCACTCAACAGCTGAGAGCAGGAAGTAGTTGGCACTGACGGGCAGCTGTGATATTGTATAATAACACCAGGTCTTCACCTCTACTGATAACAATTACCACATCTCAACACATCCTCATGGTCAAAAGAAGCCAAAGGCCTGCTCACATCAGTCTGATAACTTATAGTTTGTTTGAAATGTACAGTTCTAAGTAACTCTGAAAACAACCCACACCAGGATTTCCTGTGTTGTCAGTTCCTGCCAAGTGGTAACTACCATAGACTTGTTATACACATCAGAATTTTCTTATGTAGATAGTTTCTAGCCATTGACAGCCTAAGTAGTATACCTAATCACCTCTGCATCCGGGTTTCTCTGTGGAGAAAGCTCCTAGCCATATAGACTGCCCATAGTGTACTGATTGACCAATGGGTCTAAGGTAATAGAATTTAACTGTAAGGGAGATCCTGTTTAGAAATTAAAGCTCCTTGTAATTGTCTATCACATTATTGTACCCCATCACCCTGATAATACATTTCCATGGGTTAACAGTTCCTAGTCAGTGGTTACTATAAAGCTACAATATTTACCCTTATGACATCACTGATGGTTTTTCAGTGTAGACAGTTCCTTAAGTCAGTGTTAGCTACACAATTTACCCTGATGACACCACACAAATGGGTTAGCCTGTGTAGACAGTTCCTAGCCAGTGTTAGCCACAACATTTACCCTGATGACACCACACACATGTATTTTGGATCGTAGACAGTTCCTAGCCAGTGTTAGCTACACCATTTACCCTGATGACACCACACACATGGGTTTCCCTGTGTAGACAGTTCCTAGCTAGTGATAGCTTCAACATTTACCCTAATGCCACCACACACACATGTTTTCAAGTGTAGACAGTTCCTAGCCAGTGTTAGCTTCACCATTTACCCTGATGACACCACACACATTGGTTTCCCTGTGTAAACAGTTCCTAGCCAGTGGTTATAGTTACAATATTAACCCTAATAACTACACATGTTTTCCCCTAAGTAGACAATTCCTAGGCAGTGGTAGCTTCAGCATTTACCCGGATAACATGTATACCAAAGGTTTCCTTTGTGCAGACAGCTCCTAGCCAGTGGTAGCTACAATATTTACCCTTTTACTATCTATATAGGATGGTAGTCAGAAGTCAGTATTACAAGTCTTTTTCCCCTACAAGTGTTATCTGGTAAATACAGATCTAACATTAATTTGTAATGTGGTGAACATTGATGTATTTAAGGGAAGTATAAGACAGAGGAGTAGAAGGCAGTGCTGTAGCTGCCAAACAGTAGTGATACAATAACCAACAGGTAATTGTCTATGGATAAAACATAAAACATGATCAAGCTTCAGATCTCTGAATTGAGTTCTATTAATACAGGAACCTGATAACAATCGTGACCATTGTACATGTACAAGTGATTATTATTTTCAGCTGATAACCTGAGATTGTGTTGGGTTTTTTTACTGTAATTATTTCTGTGTGTCAGCATACTTTCCACAGGCTACAGATAGATCCTACATTTAACACCTATAGTCTGTGTCTATATACCATAATGTACCATATAACAAGAGGCCCAGACTGCCTGAAAAGCTCACATGCCCTTTACTTTTCCTGGTATAGTTAGTGATAAAAGCCTACAAAAAAACACCTAATTCCTATATTAGCCTCAAATCATGCGAGTCATTATCTATGTTGTTTTACTAATATACCCCCAGCCTGTACAGAATGTGCAAATAGTAATGCAGTATTTTGAAATATACTAAAATTAACCACCTACATTGTTTCCTATACAAACAGCCTGAAATTAATTGCCTACTTCATGTCGGATACACCCAACCTGAAATCTGATTGACACCCCTGTATTGTACTATCCTATGTCACAGGATCAAACAGAATGATGTCATAATCAGTTTTTGACAGGAAAGTTCACATGCAAATATCAAGATCATTAAAACAGATTACAAATGCTGATAGGCATTGATGTCAAACTAGTTTTGAAAGGATGGGAGAAAAAGAATCACCTCCTGTGGTGAGGGTTTATATACCAGAGAAATCTTAACCCTCGGGGTAAGAATCTTTAATGTCTAACCCTCTGCTTGAAGGAAGCCTCTGGATACACAATCAAGAATATCACTGATCAGATTGAGATTTCTCAGTCATATCCTCGTTGAAGGGAAAGATTCTTTTATTCAGTGCATCATTCTATCCTGTACCACAGCAGCCTTTAGACAAACAAAATCATCGTATAGTACATTACCACAACAACCTCACACCTATTTATACAGAAACACACTAAGCAACACAACACTGATCATCTGAACCACGGAAGTTGTCGTCTTCTCTAGCAAAAATTCACTGATGATCTAAACTCTCTAAGTTGTCGTCTTCTCTAAATAGAAAAACTGAATAGAAAGCATCTAACCTAGACAAGACATTTTTTTACGGTTATGTAACACTAACACGCAACTAGAACAGGTATCAAACTTACGTATGCTGTGCTTTCGGTGGAAGTTTTCGATCTCCGGCATAGTGTCGTTGTAACACTGGATCTGACCTTGAGTGGCAGCCGTTCACCAATTGCACGTAAAATCCACTTCTAAAGTTCAAAACCTGATACAAAATGGCACAATCATCCAAAATAATTCATCCTGAATCCCTGCATTCGAGTACATGCAGTTTTGAAAATAACACTTGAGCGATGTGTTGTAAATAATATCCTAAGTGAAGTTGTTAGCACCACCAGAAGGACTTGTACATGTGACTGTAACCAGTCCTGTCTGAGTTAAAGTTTACACAGAGAAGTGGTACCACATCTGTTTTCTATAGAGAAGTAGTAGGGGCCTTCTGTCCTGGCTGGTAGAGTCACAGGTTTAGATGTCTCTGCCCTCCCTGAGACTTTAAACCTCAGGAAATCCTCCCCCCTCTCTTTACTCAGTACATCAGATTTATAAACACCAACACAGGAAAACAATATCCCACAAATGCTTGGACTATGAGTGTTACTTCCTGACTAGTATTATACACACTGTATAAATCTCCAAGTCTAGCTGGATAATGACACACAGTCATGGGTATCCTACACATACGTATGATGCTGCATACACATTTCTACCTATTTATGACTAAACAGTAGTAGTTTCAGAGACCTTAACATCTGCTGTTGCCATTGGGCTCGGCACAGCAGGTAGACTGTTTTGTAAAACAACAATCACATCACCAATCGGACAGAGTGCTGGTTCCTGGTGGAGTTCCTGGTGGGTCTACATAGAGGGGTGTACGGCGGTGGAGGTGCACGGGACTGGCGGGAAGGTGAGGGGTGAACTGTCAGTACTGGGTAGCAGTACTGTGACGGTTCTGATCCAATGCCAACAGGCTTCACCACAGCTTTATATCTACCCATCCCCACACAACATCCATCACACAGCTACACAAACAACATCTACACTTATTTCACTTTTTAGTTTGATAAAATAAAACAATTCATGTGTATATCTAACATATTTGTTGATCAACCATCAAAGGCCCTGGGCCATACATCAGGTAATAGGAACAGACTATCAGAGAGAAGTTTAACAGACCAGCAGCTACCATGAATCATCAGAGATGTATATACTATCGTCATCAATATTTTCTTATAATTATATCCCCCCCCCCCCCTATATCCCCCCAACTCCTCAATTCTTTAAATTAGAACAAAGTGATAGAGTTTGGAGATATAAATATCCATATTTCCATCTATCTTATTCACTGCCAGGACCCGGAGCATCAACATGCCAATATCATTTTCTGCTTCCTGATAATGTATAGCATGCTTAGCTCAAGAACCATATAGCTGTAAACCTTCTAAAATTAGGACCAAAGTACCGTAAATCTTCTAAACTCTATAACGTTTTGTAACTTTAAAATGAAATGATGAAGTATATATGTTTAATGCCTCATCCCTTTGTTTCATAATCAATAAAACATTATTTAAAATCAATTACTGTAAATCTCCTTGATCAGATTAATGTACCCTTCTAAAATAAGGAATATAATATTAATTTCCATTCACTGAAGGAGCAAATTACCGTAAAATCTCTGTAATAAGAATATACCTCAAAAACCAACTTCATCTAAGGATCACATTATCATAGACATTAGAATAATGAAATGTGAATAAACTGCACCAAAAGTCTTCTAATCAGACATGATCCAGGACCACATTGCGTTAATATTTATAACATGAGGCACACTTTGTAAACCCCAGTGTTACTGTAAGTTAAGTTCTACTGTAGCAAGTCAGAAATAATTGCAATGCATGATGCTATAGAAAGACCCATCTCTAATAAAAGTGTGCTAATCAAAGTGGCAGCGTAGATTTGCTTTTTGGATCCATTCCAAGCCTGTGTACTTCATTACAAACACATTAATGTGTGATAAGTTAGAACTTTTCAATGACTTTTTATTCCATTAGAATTTTACCATTATAGGGATGTTTAACTGTCTTGATAACATACATATTTATTTGAGATAAATGCTAACAAAGACTTGAGCTTCCAAACATCTACTAAATTATGAAAGCTTGTGTTTCTACAGAATAAATATTTACATCTTATGAAATATGTTTTAGTTCAGAGCTTTAAATTGTATTTCATTCAAGGGAAGAAATTTCAATGACCACAGTTGAAGGAGTCTGTTATAGAAATAAATAGATGCATTTTAGTGTTGCTTCAAACATGTTAAAAGTCATCCTAAAACATTTACACAGATCTAAGATAATGGTAACATAGCTATAGCTATCCCATAATTTCTGAAATCATAAATACTAAGTGCTGTATATATATCCTTACAGTGCTTAATAGTTCTATTACAATACTGGCCTGACCTCAGACATTCTAATATCTTCAAAACAAGCCCTTACAAATACATTTACATTTTATTATTGGCTGTACATATTCATAGACAGGTCTAATGGAGGGGAGGTAACTCGTACATCTCTATCTGTAGGTAGGATTGGAGTGACATTAAAGCATGATTCATGACGGAGCACTTAAAAGTTAAAACAGCAATAAATTATAGCTGGTGAATCAGAGACAGTGAGATACCCAGTTAGATTACAGTAGGGTGGTTATTATACATTCGGCTGTCGTTTTTTCCTGTCATTATCCTTACACAGCCAACACAAAGTCATATTGTCGATCCCATTGTGTCTTCATTGTATTGTATTCACAAGCATATACAATGCAAACAATACATTACTGAAGACTGAATCCTTATGCATGTAAACTTCATTGACATGCATGTTTAGTCACCTCAAATATTCCTTGTACAGGCATGGAACATGGACATTTGCTGGTCGCAATTTCATGTGTCATAATTTTCATATGTAAATGCAGTAAAAAAAAATCTAAACCTAACATCTGCATAAAGAGTGTATCATACCATTACAATACTAAGGATAATCAGAGGATATCTTGAATCAGTTGTGTTTGTTTTGCAGTCAATATTTATATCATTATCATCGTACAGCAGGACAGGGCTGACCAATGAACTCAGCTACTAGTGGTCCTGGGTTTGAATCCTATTCTGCCTTTCCTATTGCTTCACAGTAACAGGAATTCATAATGGCATTTTACTTTAGAAAAATAAAAAAAAAGACCAAGACAAAACCTCTGTCTTTTTTGAACATCTATGTCAGATACATATCAAATCAGCATTACGTTACACATGTAATCTGTGATGGGTTACGTTGGTGCATGTAAGTTATTTGTGACAGTAAATGACACCTAGTTCACATTCCTGTGTATTCAGATAACACACAGGTGATATATACAGGTGTAAACCAATATATCTGATACCAGGTAACAATCCCAATTCAAAATGTCCTCATGTACACACGGCCCAGACTAGAATGGAGAAGAAAGGGAACCTGAGACATAAACACAAAAAAGTTATATTTGTTTTTCACTAGTTAATATTTATGGCTGTAACTATATAATTCGTTTAAGGTCTACTTTACAGACAACTTATGTCTTACTGTACAGGTGTAGCGGTGACGAAATATACCGAGTGTATATTACACATATAGCGTCTCTAACTATCAATATACATGAATGAGCATTGATCAAATCTAGGACACAGCTGACATGTTAACCTGTCAACACTCAAAAACCATTTAAACCCCACCGGTACTGTCTAACATTTACACTGGTATTTACATGGGAGTTTACATCTAACATCGCAGTTTTACGCCGGGTGACATTCACATGTTGTCACCTATTAAAACCTTTACTTATATTTCCAGAAAGCTGTGACGCTACTTTGTCTACAATGTTTCATTAAAATGTATGTTATTTCAATACACATGGACACATGCGTTCAATAAGCTGTACAGAGCTAGGTGCCACATAAAGATTAAGGTGTCCGCTTGACTGAGTAAGTACAAGTGATGAAACACGGTGATAGTCAAACTGGAAAGAAAGAGGGCCTTAAGCTCATTTTATTTCAAGGTCATTCAAGGTTGACCTGGAGAGCCTGGTAAGTAAAACTAGCCACTGTACAAATGTTTTTTTCACTATCATTATAGGATTTAATGCCTGATCAAGAGAAAAATATTTTTCCGTTTCCACTGAGTGAGCGGCTAAAATAGCCTTGAGGCAATTGTAAGGAAGAACAGTGACAGCCTGATCGCCCCGGAAACAAAGCAATGTAACTGGGGCTACAATCACTCTCCAACAATCAATAAAGATCATACCCTGCAGCCAAAAATACAGTACAGTTCTGAACAGTCACACAATGGAGTAAAAAAAAGCTCCGGCTATAATGTGAACTCATTTGTCCTCGTCACGGCTGTAGTTGTGACCAATGGATCAGATCAGTGAGGCGATATTTGTAATGGCCCAAAAGGACAAATGTCCCCCATCAACAATTATACTATAAAATTAGACCAGATTGAATAAATATTTGAATAGAGAGCTTTGGTCATCAGTAGCAATTCAGCCTGACAACAACTCTTTATGCCATCGATATTGACCAAGATGTCAGCAGAGTTCCTAACCACTAGCTCCACAATGGATGTTATTGGTATAGATCCTAGCTCTGATGACCATGGCTGGTCAACGTCCAGAGCTCTGATGACCATGGCTGGTCAACGTCCAGAGGCTCCTGGATGTGTTATAGCTCTCCAGTGACCAGCTGGCTCCATGTTGATGGTCAACAAATGCCTAGCAACACCATCAATATAGTGGGCAGCCTTCTGTGTAAGATTATCTGCCCCTTGGAGACCAAAAGTGTTGGGGTTATGGTATACTGCCACAATGGTCAGACTGGGCAGCCTTTGAATACAAATTTCTGATGATGAAACCTTCACAGAATGATGGCATGGCGTTGCCATGCAGGGTTATATCACTTCAGTGGCAATATCGGATAATGGTACCATAGTTTTGTTACTTATAATATGAACATAAACTGGGCAGCCTTCCACATGCAATTTTTCCCATAATAAAACTTTCTGAGATTTGTTTGGTATTGGGCTTACTACTCCTTGGATACTGAGAGTGTTGGTGTTACTTTCGTTACTATCGCTATGGACATCTACTAGATAGCGTTCTGTGTACAAATCTCTGCCCTTGATTAAGAGACTGTGAATGTTGGCATTTCTATAATTAAGAGATTGAAAAGGTTGGCACTACTATTGGTCTCTAGTGGAGTATAGATAGATAGATATACTACACAGCTTTCTGTGTACATCTCCCTGCCCCTGATTTAGAGACTGAGATTGTTAGTGCTACTATTGTTACTATCAATATGGACATATATACTACACAGCTTTCTGTGTACATCTCCCTGCCCCTAATTTAGAGACTGAGATTGTTAGTGCTACCATTGTTACTATCAATATGGACATATATACTATACAGCTTTCTGTGTACATCTCCCTGCCCCTGATTTAGAGACTGAGATTGTTAGTGCTACTATTTTTACTATCGCTATGGACATATACTAGATGTATTCTGTGTACAACTCCCTGCCCCTGATTTAGAGACTGAGATTGTTAGTGCTACCATTGTTACTATCACTATCGACATATACTAGATGTATTCTGTGTACAACTCCCTGTCCCTGATTTAGAGACTAAGTGTTGGTGTTACTATCAACAGACTGGATAGCCTCCTTCCTGGTGCCTGCTAATATTGACCTTGTGTACAGCACTCTGATAATGATAATCTTGGAGACTGACAGTACCGGAATGACGATCATTAGATCAGTGTTTACCCTCCCTCTCTGATGGTGTTTGCCTACCTCTCCCCTCGATCATCAATCTGACCGTTGGTGCTGGCCTGGAGTGTCATTGATCCCTCAGGATGGCAGATCCTATAAACGTCCCTATAAAGCCTGTCCAGTGTTTACTGACTCTCTCCTCTGTAGCATAGCAAGGATTCTTATTGTGTCAAGGATACACAAGAGGATAAACATAATGGCCACTCAACGTGGTATTGGTTTGGTGTTCAATACCTAACAGACAGAAACAGTTCTGCTGATTATAATAGTGGAGCTATAAGTTACATAGACAACAATAGCCTAATAGACCTACCGTAATACTCAGTAATACAGCTAATATTTCATACAATGTTACTTCACAAAGCCTATTTCTTCACAAACCTCAGTTTTCAATTTGCAATTTTGAAATTTTTGGGTCTGATTAATGTGTTTCTTGATTAGATTTTATTACTGTTGAATTTGGGAAACCACAAACAACATAAATCCTTAAAAAACAAAATAACCCTGTTTATATGGAGTATTAATACCTGTAGTTTAACAAAATGAAAATCTTCTGGATTATAACTTATGCATTACAGGAAGCCTATAAGGACTAAGGCTGCTTACCTGCGCACCAAAGGCCTGCAGGACTAAATGGTCCGTTTCCCTGCATATGAAAAGCCAACAGGGCTTACTGCAGGGCTTATGGCTGTTCATCTGCATACAAGAAGCCTAAGGGCCTAAAGCTGCTCCCCTACATACAAGAGGCCTAAAGGTCTTCTTAAGGCTGTTGTCCTACATACAAGAGGCCTAAAGGGCTTAAATGCTATTCCTCTCCATACAAGAGGCCTAAGGGCCTTAAAGGCTGTTCTCTGATATAGAAGAGTTAGGCCTAAGGCTGTTCCCCTACATACAAGAGGCCTAAATGGCTTCTTAAGGCCGTTTCCCTACATACAAGAGGGCAATATAGCATATCACTGTTCATCTGCATACAAGCTTAAGATGCCTACAGGTCCTTAGGCTGTTCAATTATTTATACAAGAGGCATACAGGGCTACTCCCCTTTGAGCAGTTCACCTGATAATCAGTAAATGCTGGGTATTTTGCCCAGAAATGCACAACCCTGTGTAATCAAAACTTATAACAAATCTAAATATGTTCAAGGGTTTTAGTAACATACACATAACACTGAAAATGTAAATGAAGTGTCCTATAATAAATGAGCAACATAATTACCTATTAGTTCAAATGAAAATCTCGGCTCAATAATTGAATATCCATATTATAGACAATAAAGCTCCATGTAATTACAGGGTAACAATAAAATAACACAACTACTAAATACATTATACTATAGTGTTCTTAAACATGCCTAACTCATTCACCCCTGAAATTTCATAATGAACTAATCCAGCCTTTGAATTGGAAGAGTTCAAATATGTCTTCAGTGGTGAATGAGTTAAGAGTATAACATGTGCACACAACACTGTAATAGACACAGCTGGCACTGTCCTTTGTTACAGTGTATAACAGTACAAGGTCAAGGACTCACTTGTATTACCCAATTGTTAAGGATTATAGGACATTTGAGGAGGCTGACACTGGTGTGTGGAAGGACAGATGTTCCTATGCCATCATCACATGTGCAGAGAGAGGGATACTTAGTTTTTAGATAGTTCAGGAAGGAGATCACTAACATGGGTTTGATGACAAACAGCTTAATCTTCAGATTACTTATGCATAAATGATTCCAATGTCCAACAGTAATACTTTATTCTCTCATTACGGTCTAAAAGACAGCCATTGACATGAGACTGGACCCATCTGAGTCAGTCTATATTCTTTTACATGCTATTATCATCAACATTCACCCCTATGTAACTTAAGTAAACTCTACCATGCATTGATATGGATGTGTCCATTATGGTCTACAGTGGTGAAAGGGTTAATTACAATACTAATCAGTACCTGCAATCAAATCAAACAGACCTTCTTCATTTTGTATAGCTCTGTCATTGACACACTCAAATTGGCAGATCTTTGTCAAATTAACAACTCTCTGACCTTGAAACAAAAACAAATGTAAAAGGCATACCTAACATACCAAACACTGTTTAGACAAATTTATTGTAAGAATCCAGTTAATCAGTGTTTTTAACTATTTGTTTTAAATGGCGGTTAAACCATACATATATATATATATTTTTTCCTTATAATATATATATCCTACTCCTCAAATTGGATCTGATAAAGGACACTTGAGGTCAAAGAGGGTCAAAAGAGGGCACTCAGGTCAGAGGAATGTCCAATGTCTTACGTAACTCTGGGTTAGAGGATACTCCAAGAAAGAGAATGCTCAAGGTCAGCATTCATTGAGGGCTAGGGGACATTCAAAGGAACACAACATGTACAGGTCAGCATTTACATGTGGGTCATTGGTTAAAGAGCATGGGTTAAAGATCGTGGTTCATTGGGTTTAAAGGACACTCAAAGCAAAATGACAGTCTGGGTCAACCAGGACTACAGGTACACTAACAATATGTATATAAGTGTACTTTAAAAATCATTAAGTATACATAAATGTATTTTTACTTGTACATTAACATGAATATATACTGATGTGCCTGGTACTTATATATTAATGTTTAAGTTTCTGGACTAATGGCTACAGTACAGCTAAGCTCAATATATACCTGTACCACTACCTATAGGTTTCTCCAGTAAGAACTCTTTATATATGTGATATTAACCCAAATGTATTCTTACGCATGAACACAGACATGTTCTCCATTAGCCCCAAGGAAAACAATATACAGTGGCCAGTCATAACAAAAATTCTGTCAACACATTTCTAAATCTCAAAGTATGATACATTAGTTCCGAGTTAAACAACATATATAGTGGCCAGTCAACTATAATTTTGTCTGGATATATCTCAAACTGGGTGTTTTATTTTACTTCGTTCACTTGTACAGTTAAACACAGACTTCACAGCCACTTAACAGACCTCTTAGACTTGAAGCTGTCTTCTGATAACATGTTTTTATTTCTTGTTTGCCAAAACCAATGAAGTCTTCGCTCCATTTACACCCCACTGTCAGTCAAATCACCTGTAGGTTTGGACCAGATCTAGAAAAGGGGCTATCTTATCTCTCTCAATCTATATAGACAGCATCGGCAAAACCTCAAAACATTCCTCTGCCAAAGCATCTCAAAACACAGCAGCCTTCTACCAAAACCTGTTGTTCATGACAGAAGAATGATTTTTTGCTATTTTTTATTAAAATATTTGCTAAAAGGGTACTCATCTCAAATTCCTCTGTATGTCTACAAAACGACTATCAAAGTGATCCTTTGAAGATGTACCCTACAGCAATAGCTGATCTCAATACAACAATATTTCATTACAAAATTCCAAGATTGATAATTCAGCATCCAGCTTGTATCATATAAATAGCAGTTTCAGTGAACACACAATATACATTAAACTTATAGTAGCTGTAGAGAGAAGAAGTCTAATGCATTACTTTCAAAAACAGTTTTAGTTTCAACAAGCCATGCACTGATAGAGAGCAGCTTTAGACGTAGTACAGATATTTTAAATGTGTTTCACCGAGTGTATAGAATTAATAGTCTAAACATCTCACAATCATGAATCATATTCAATATTTCTAATAAAATAATCATATCTAAGTAAATATGTGATACTTCTGACAATATTATAAGCTAATCAGATTTCAACATGTGAATTTACTCAGTTTTGATTTTATGCTATATTACACATTATACACGTATTTATGATTTACATTTAGAGTTATCTCCCTTATATGATTTTTTATTGATCAATATTATCAGAAATACTTGGACGATATCAACATTACACAATCATATCACTTTAAAATGGTGCTATGATTTAATTAACAAAAAAAATGATTAACCTGTTTATTAGCATGGAACTCTTGTTTTGTAAAGTGTATGTCACAATAAAGTAGCATGTAGCCTTAAGTCTCCATGTCACATTAAGTTAGTATACAACCTTATTTTGTCAGAGTATGACATAATCAGTGTTTCTTCATTAAATGTCAGAACATAAGAAAGAAGTAAAATTCAACAACCAGATTGCAGGAATGACGCATTTATAAAAGTAAAAGCATGCCCCGAAGTTCTGGAAATAAATTGTGCTTTTATTATGAGATTGATTGCCTAGAATCTAGGAAAGCTGAAATAGACAATACATGTGTTGGGACCTGTGTCTGACTGCAGACTCTAATTTCATTGAGCATTTTATCACAGTGGGCTAGTCTATGCAGTCACTACACACGCACTCATACACACGCATACATGTCTGTGTCTGATAAAACAAATTAATGTACATCAAGTTTGATAGATACTCAGCAGAACTGATGAGACTATGACATGCTATTTTTACATAACAACATTTCTACAAGCCTTTCTGAGACTTGGTGGTGGTTTTTTTATCTCATGGCAGACAACTCAAAGAGCAGGATGAAACTCATTATGAAATTAATTTGGTATAACATACATTCAGGTATATTTCTCAAGTACTGCTACAAAAAACAGTTTCATTTGCTTTCTGAAGACACACTTTTGTTTTTCCCTGGCTTCAGTTATGTATCTCTCCTTTTGAAATACCATCAAACCATTTTTATTTCTTTGCTAACTCACAGTGTTTCAATTAACCAAAACTGTGCTGAAGGAAATTCAGCTGATTAAAGATACATCATTACATGTGTGTCCAATTAAACCGAAAAGATATTAAGGAACAACTCTGATTTTCATCCAAGACCATTATATCCTATTTATTGAGAAGTGGTTTTAACTGTTGCCATGTTATGACTTATTAACCTATATATATATATAGCCTTTATATCAGTACTGTACTGCATGTCAAAAGAAACCAAAGATTTCCCCAACATCAACCCGGCAGTGTACAGGAATGCTGCTTCCTCAGCAGTCAGGTTCATTATCACACTTTATAACACAGGATACCTTAAAACATCTGTTTTTCTTCCTTTATATTTCCTGAATGGTTCACGTTTATTCATCAATCAATAGAGATGTGTATTAACTAGGTTAGCTCTATCATGTACACCAGGTTATGCTCATTCAAATTTATCCTGTACCAAAATCCTTCTGGACAATGTACTGACTAACAAGACATTTCTGGATGTTGTACATGTATATCAGGCCAACACAACAATTAGGCATTGTGCTAGAAAATAAAATTTCTGGACATTACACAAGTTTCTGGATAAAATCCTAAAATACCTTTATAACTGATGTGGTCTATATTTTAACCATTCACTGTTTGTTAACCATGCATATCTTCTTCCTGTTTATACTGGTATTCTCATAAAGAATTTCTGTAACAGGAAGAAATCTGATATGCATCCTTGGCCTCATACCTTGTATAGGAAATAACCGTGACGTCACACAGCTCAAATTTACCAAATTAGGTTTTCCTCATAAGTTCTTATAAGGCTATAAAGTTCTTACTTTGGTGTACGATATCAATGGATACATATTTCTTGTGCCTTTCAAATTTTAACATTAAGTTAAGTCTGAATTTTAGAAATATCTGCACGTCTATAATTTGGAACACTTTTGAAAAGAGATACATATATGTCAGTAAGATGTATCGGGGAGTAGATCCATAGTTAGGGTAACTAACGTTAACGTCAACCTGTGACCCAATTATACCATGTAGCACAGAATAGCAGGGAAAACAGCATTTGTCCTAATGACGAGAGTAAGAACATCCAACACCACAGTTATGTTAAAAGTGGTCTTAAAAAAGGGGAACACTTCCCACTGTTAGTATGTGAAGCTGCCAGATAAGTTTCTGGGTACAAACTTTTAACCACTTTTTTGTTTGTTTACTGTTTATATCCAATTTGATCAAGTTTGACAGTCTTTTAAAAGTTGTGGGGAACCGCTAAATGTCACTTCAAAGTCACATTCTGTAAGTGGTATCAATGTTTACAATACATTACCCAGAATATGATAAGGATAGTCATCAGGTGACCTCCCTTTGTGGTCAGACTGACCTGTGTTGGTCCACTGATTGACCCCCTGAGGACTGATGTGTATTAAACATCAAAGCCTGAGGGTGACCTCACCTCAATCACAAATTCCTGTTGCCATTCCATTAACTTATCACACACCCCTTTCTAACAGTGGGTATATTATAAGGTAATTGGAACAAAATTGTATAATTGTGATTGAAATTAGAATAACAAGTGAAAGTGACCTAACCTATTGTGTATGATTACAGATGAGGTCACCATCAGGCCCCAATCTATAGTAATCCTCCTCCTAATTGTTTACCCTGTCTGGGCATCAGTCATCACTTCCCACTTAAAACATTCTTATAGTGTTTATCTATTGGGTAGAGAAACAGCAGGTCAGGGCTGCTTGGTAAATATTGGTGCAGGTTGGACCAGATGTGCAGACTTACTATCAGAGGGATGCACAGAGATCACAGCCTCTGGGTTTAGTGTGTTAACAAACACCTCACACCATGGGAGCCTGTACAACAACATGCAGACTTCTTCTAAAAGAGCTACTATGTCTCTGTCAAGGTAAAGATGGGCTCATAGTGAGTTTGGTTAGTGAGCTTGGGTGAATTGGAACAGGCTTGAAGTGAACTTGACTTGTGTACCCAGAATGTTATCTGGTTTCTCACAAAGTACAACTCTGAAAGATTTACATGTCTCTATCTTAAAAATAAAGACCTAGGTTAGCTTGTTTAACTCATTCACCCCTGAAATTTCATAAATGAAGTATTCCAACCTTTGAATTGGAAGAGTTCAATTGTGTCTTCAGTGGTGGATGAGCTACCTGTAAGTGAGATGTACCCAGCCAGTCGAACTTAGATAATGATGTAGTTCTCTCACACCTTTGTAATTATGTAACCCTGCTGTGGGCCGCTAATGCAGTATACATACTTGTTATCTACCTATATATATATAGGTGAGATTGGCTGGGAAACATACAACTGAGATTCCACCCTTCCATCATTAGACAGTAACTGAGGGACCAGCATTATACAGTAACTGGGGGACAATCATTATACAGTAACTGAGGGATCATGATTATACAGTACCTGAGGGACCATGATTATACAGTAACTGAGGGACCATCATTATACAGTAACTGAGGGACCATCATTATACAGTAACTGAAGGACCATGATTATACAGTAACTGAGGGACCATGATTATACAGTAACTGAGGGACCATGATTATACAGTAACTGAGGGACCATGATTATACAGTAACTGAGGGACCATGTAAGATGACATAATTGTACAAGTGGTCACGTCAGTACATTGTCAATTTTTAAAACAAGTGAACATGCATGTGATTAAGACGAAAAAAACATTGACTTTTTTGGAACATTTATCATTGAACTGTTCGTAGACATCCATGAGTTAAGTCATTATTTTAACCTATTTTCAAACCTACAGAAACTTGCAGGATGCTTCATAAGCAATACCTTGGTAATCAATACAATCAGACCTGAGTGCCAATACCCTAGGCTATGCCTGTGTTCCAGCAATTTGCTGGAATGGAGAACCATTGTACCATAAAGTCACCTCTGCTCTGTCCTGCTGACCTTTTCCTAGGGTGATTGCCTAATGTAAAGGCCTCTAACCTAGTAATCTAAATAAGCATGGACAGAGAATGTGAAATTTATAATTTACATTGACACTCTTACAGACCCAATGTGGGTATCAACTTCTTTACAATGGAGCTTTAGCTCTGCAAACATCAAGAGAAGCTTTTATAGAAAGTATATATTCTATATGGGAAATGGTGACACATGACCTTTCCTAAACCGATTGCGACTCATCCAATCTCAACGTAATCAGGTGTTATGCTATGAAAGTTCTTGAATGCTCAGCCAATCCAGTCACTAATTCAATGACAACTAACAGTAAAATTACAGTAACACAATGTCGTTGGTCCTACATAGATGGGGGGTTTCAAATTGGCTAGATATTAAATTTGTGGATATGACAGTTATAATACTGAAGTGTGTAAAAATCAACCCAAACACTCCAGGTTAGGATTGGCAACACTCGAAATCTCAAATTCGTATTACTCTCAGTGTCACAAATTGAGGTCAAGTGCGTATTCACCTTACCCAATCAATCACTGCGATTATATACTACTCCGATCTGAGTCTCTCTAACGTTTGTCTTGAGAAACACAAATGACCTACTTCGAGGAAAGTGTTTACGTACCATATATGGTTTTGTTATGTCTTTAAGTTACCAGGAAATTAAAGCATGTTTTAACTTCCTAGCAAGTGTCGTAAGCTTATCATTCAGTCAATAACAGGAGGCCCATTTATCAAATGTTTCCAGGACTTTCTACATGAGATAACAATTGTTATAAATAAACTTATTTATTTCACAACAATCGATTGAACCCAGACCACCTTGATAAAAGGCAATGTGTGCTATCCACTGACTCACCCGATCACCTAAAGTTCAAAGGACACTGAACCATTTAAAATTCTGATGACAAACATTTTCATATAAATCGTACCTTATTAATTTAAATACTTATAATATATATACTAACAGTAATTTATTAAATTATCACATATTCAATGTAACGTGTGAATCCCATTTACCGGTGTTTTTCTGGTCTTTCTACATAATTTAAAACTTTAAGTTTTCACTTATCTTACAATTTGGTAGTTGATGGTTTATGTAGAAAAAGTCCAGCATGCATTTATAATAAGCAAGTAGCCTATTTCTTGATACGAGAAGAGTTTTAGAATGTGTTTTGTACACCTGAGACAGGATGATTAATACTACTTAAGCATTTGTTTTCCTTACCAGATTAATTCTGCCATCTGTCAAAACAGAGATGTGGATATCTGTTACATGGTTCAAATGAGCTGTCTTTTTTGCCATTCTGTTAACAGGGACGTGATTGAGCATTTGAGGATCTTCTCAACTGAGAGAAAATCTAAATATGGGCTGGTTTGGGGCTGTACATTCGTGTTGGTGAGGTTGGGAGGTGGGAGTAGTAGGCAAAGCCACTAAGAAAATCTTTGGTTCTAAAATTGCCTTATGTGATGGCCTGTATTAAGATTGTTTAAACTCTTTTGCCTAAATGTCTCATACTGGGTATGTCATCTTGTATGTAGCATGCAGTTATGTGACAGACTGACAATGCCTTCTTTTGGATTTATTTTCAGGGCAAATGAACTTGATAAAAAAAGGACACTGCTCCTTCAAATGCAAATATATGAAAACAGGTGCCTATTGTGTGGTGTTTGTGAATGAGTGATATGGAGTCAGATATACAGGCTTTACTGGAGAAATGGAGATTCTGTGGAAAATAGCTATCATGTTCAATGTCCTGTGTATGTAACCCATCCATTAACCAATTCATTATACAAGCTTCAGTCTGTCAAAGAATGAGAAAATGCCTGCAGACATCACAGTTACTTCCCTTTACTTCAGCAGACTCTTGTGTGCTCCCTGTTTATATATAATATTCCTAGCCTGTCAAAAGCAATTTTTCAGTCCATTTAAAAATTATCTTTGGCATTTTAATAAATCAACATACTGAAATCAACATAATGAATTATTCAAAATTCAAGGGGAAGTTAAAGGTTTGAGTAAGTCTGTATTATTATAATTACCAGACCCAAAGGAGACACTTAATACAACTATCCTGATATTCTAGCCAGCCTTGCAGAGGACATAGCCAGCCACTCAGAACAATGTCTTGCCATGAACATCTAATAAACCTGCATGCGCTGATGACTCAATTCTCTAGTGGCCTGGTCTGACCTAATCGTAAAAGACAATGAATGCTAGATTACCAGTTCTTTGTGCAGTCGGTACCACATGCTGACGTCAACATGCACCTTGACAATGCTTCCACTGGGTACTCTGCATCAGTATGGTTCAGGATTCTTAAAAACCCGTTCATTGATCAGGGGGGACTGATGACAGATGGTGAAGCTGTATAGTCGTATAATACCTGGCTGGAGGCACTGCGCAGTATTAATTACTGTCTCAGGTACCAGTACAGCAGTCATCAATACACAGACAGGTTTAAATGAATCACATTATAGGAGCTTTAATTCTGAAATGAGGACAAATTTCAGATCAATAGAAAAATCTGTAGGTGCAGTATTTAGCCGAGAATCCATATATATAACGGTCATAAAACAGACATGCATCACAGTAGTGTCAGATATATTTAACACCGGTGCTAACCAGGGAATCCATCACTATACCTGTACACATGTATAATGAAGACGACCTGACCTGCCCATATCATATTAACGAAAGTAGTGTGAAAGTAGTGTAATGAATTTAAGTCACGTTTAAATAACCACTGTTAAGGTTGCTAAAGGAATGTCAGATGACACAACTAATCTGGAGGTCATCAAATCTCAAGGTTATATACACCAGTTTTATGGGATTTACATTATACATGTAACAGAGATTTTCATTTTCTGTCACTTCTCCCATACAACTGTCATGACTGAAGTTTTATTTTTTGTATCGTATTGTAGCATAATCTACTGTAAACCATAGTAAACCCTGTTTAACGTCTGTCCATAGATTTTTTTCCACAACCCAACATTTTATATTTAACTTATACCGTAACTATTCTACTGTATGTATCTGAAAGGATTTTGAAATATTCCCCCTTACGACGTAAAAGAAAACAGTGTGACGGTTAAAGTTCATTTGGCAGTTGGGGTTAGGTGTCAGGTAGTCAATAGGTACCAATTTTGCAGTAAGTGTCCAGTATGTGTCTACAATCTTCCAAATTCAAAAGGAGACATTCATAGGTTGTTATATATTTGCATAATTCTTTAACTGTACCTCGATCAACAGTCATGTTTCAAAAATCTATGTACATGTAACAGGAATGCATCAAACATTTACGATATAGCCAGGATACAAACATCAAGTGCTAACTTTGAATGACATTAATATGACATGTTTAGTGGCGGGTAATGTTAGATAGCATAACCAATAACCTGTCCTGTCCTATAGTTAGTGGTGAAACAATGTGACGGCACTGGGGAGTTTTGGCAGGCCATGGTTGATATATCACATCCTCAATACTGTTGTCTACATCGCTTAGTGTACCTTACATTGATGGTGCTCCAAGAAAACTTACCCAGAGCAGTGTTTCCGACACAAAATCAATCATTCTGGAGCTCTGAAGTAGTGTTCTGGGAGTCAGAGAGCACCGTTTCCCTATCCTTTACCCACGGTACATTCACAAGTGTATTACACATTACCGAATACAATCTTCCTTACCCCCCATTTGTCTGACAATATACTGTTACAAAACACACAGAACTGTAAAGAATATCTGAAACCATACATTGCAACAAAACTAATGAATTATTTGTTTTGAACATATATTACATACACTTTACACTTCAGTTAATGCAAAATATGGCCTTTAGGTGTTTTGAGTTCACCAACAGAATAAATAGTCACATTTCCTGAAGACTTTTCAATCATATCACATAAATTATGAATTATTTCACAATAGACATGCCAATATTTATGTAGGGTCATCATAACAAACCCAGCAAGAACCAACTGTCAAAACAACAGCTAAAACTATTAACCATCAGAATAAACAGTCTGTCTATAAGAGGCACGCCCTACCACCAATGAAAATCCTTTAAAATAAACATCCCAAGCCGTATTAATGGAAATAAAAAAAAATTAAAATGATGGAAAAATTAAAATGATGGAAATCTTTTCCAATTTACGAAATTTCTCTGTCATCACCTATAGGAGTATGAAAACATTCAATATTTTGAAACAATACTATGATATTACATGAACAATTGTGAAATACAATGTCACAATCAGCTCTTGGCAGAACAGGTAATGTGAAAATAAGAATAAAAAATACAATTAAACATAGTATTGAAAAGTTGGTCATTCCTTACGGTGAGATATATCAATATGGGTGAAGTGTCTGTGTCGTAAAATCACGGTGGGGGATGATTCAATTAATCATCAATTAACAGTATTGATGGAAATATCATCAACTTAAGCTGTGTTGATAGACTTACTAAATATCATCAATACCACATGGTGTGAGATCTACTAGATAATATTTCAATCACGTGCCCGAGCCCACGTTCTTATGTTCCTCTCGTAATAATAAATTTCATCAGTTTTAAATCACATAAAATGATATCCCCATCATTGCTAGTACTTGAGAGCAATCAGGGTCTATTTCTCAACCGACGTGTCTGTTGTGAACAGATAAATATTGACATAGGAGGAAAGTTGGCAATGTCCTATACCTGCTTAATAGAAATATTGGAAATGTTTACTAAATGAGAAATTGATAGGGTGTATAGAAATTCAGCGGGACCTCGTCATAAATGATGTATTGCACATGCTGGTATTCGAATTTGAAAACATTAAACCAACCATAAGTACTTGAGATTTTATCACCCGTCAACACTTTTAAAGATATTAAAGCTCATTCAGTACAACTCATTCAATGCCAGTTTCAATAGAGCTATGTTTACAAATTCCGACTGATTAAAATCCCCTCAGGATCATCTTTACCTCTAGAAGGAAGAAAACTGGTAATCCAATAGCATTGCCTGTATTTCTGTGGCTGACCTTGTGATCTCCTTGGCTTGAACAGTATGTCAGAGTTTAGGGTACAGATGTTGGCTTACTCAATACACTATGGTGTATCACCTGTGTTCTATGAGTTTACGACCTTGACCCCATGACCATGTAACACAGGTTTATGCTACTGATGGTGGATTATAGAACTTATAGTACTGATGGTGGGTGGTAGTACTGATGGTGGACCCGGGTTACTGGCATGATCAATTCACCATAGTAAATTTATTGTTCTATGAATGGATTACCTTGACCTCATGACCTCATGACCCAGGTTTATGGTATGGTGGACTCCTGATCAATACTCTTTAGTACAGTATGTATATATCAGTTCTTTGGCATGATGACCTTGACCCCACAACCACAGTAACATGGGTTTACAGTTACACCTGGGTTACTCAATACACTATCTTGATATGCATGACCCTATAACATGTTCATGGTACAAATGATAGGTGACCCAAAATATCAAGTATTCAAAGAGAATATAAACTTGACCCCAGGACTTCGTCAGTGTGACACAGATTTAAGGAACACATGAAGTGTTATTTTGTTCACCACTGTTCTATGCTTGTATAACTAACTATCAGGCCCCTATCATGACATGGCGGTTGTGCTATAGATAGGAGGTAATGTAATTCCCTAAAGTGGATTGTTTATCAACCAATCTGTGCCCCCTTATCTATAAGTAAGGAGAAGCATTTATTGGACCTACATGTCTGCTGATTATTATCCTCATCAGTCTCCGACCCTAGCTACAGTAGTTCTACCACCCAGCATCAACATGTTGACATTTGTCTACATGTTCA
The DNA here is from genome assembly GCF_002113885.1 of Mizuhopecten yessoensis. Classification (NCBI taxonomy): domain Eukaryota; kingdom Metazoa; phylum Mollusca; class Bivalvia; order Pectinida; family Pectinidae; genus Mizuhopecten; species Mizuhopecten yessoensis. Next base: position 247,801 of record NW_018406469.1, read on the forward strand.
AACAGTACTAAGAAGTGCATAGTTATTACATATATATATCTAAAATCACTGCTTCAAGAAGTACATCAAGTATATATCATAGTGCTCTAAAATGGATATACATGTATATATCCAAAATTAAATAATAAGATTATCACACCTGAATATTTCCTCTGTATAGATTACAAAACCTACAAATAAAATCAGTCATGAAATGATATGTTTAGATACCATGCAGATATATATATATCTAATAGTCTTTTAGAACTGAATTCCCTCAGAGGATCTCGGAACGAACAGGTGATGGGAAGTTCTCAGAACCAGCTGAACCTAAAGTTAACTGTAACAGATGGTTAATTAATTATCTGATGTAAAGCAGAGATTTAAAGTACCATTTTGTATCTGGTAACCTTTGATTCTGTCGTTTATCATATTCTAAGATGTACCACACAGCTATAAGTGTCTGACAGCCCTGTAGATCAACTTTCCCTGTATCATAGGGCTTTCTGCTGTGAGTATAAAGGCATATTTAAATCATTCACCCCTCAAGACACATTTGAACTACTCCAATTCAAAGGTGAATGAGTTATATCGCTAATTTTTGTCAATTGTTAGCTAACTTTCCTTAACTACAAAACATATTTTAGTGACTCAGTTTTCAAATGTTTTAGGTGTAATTATATACTTCTGGGTTTTTATTGAGAAAAAAAGATTGGACACTTTATTCTTGTGAAATTAACACCTACTGAAGCAATTCTTAAGACCACCAAAGGGTGTTGATCACCATCCAGTATATATATAGCCAAGAATTGATTCTGAACGAGGGAACTGTCCAGTACAAGTTCATAAAGAAATGTGTCACCACTACTATAAACAGTACCTGTAAGGTTACATGCCTCCCAGCTGTCAGCACCTGACACAGCTGTAACATATCATTGGTATGTATCAATCTGTTACACCAGCATCAGCTCCCTACATGTTGTAATCACAACTGTACCACATAAACACATACAGTAGTGTTGGACAGAGGCCATCTGTACACAACTCATGACAATATATTTAATGAGCAGCATTTCTAATGACATTCATTCAGCATTATTTTCAGCTTAGCGTGTCACAGCTTCACCAGTCTGATTACTTTCTAGTACAGCCTCATTATCGTCACACCTGCAATCTCGTTAGTGCAGGTCGAGGTATTCAAAATCTTCACACCTGTAAAAGTTCTTATTTCAATCACTGTACAAGCTTTGTAATACACAATTCACAATCGTACTGGGAGGGAGGTTATGGGGGTTCCCCTTTTTAAGGATCACTGCAGGCAATCCACTGGAGAGTTCACTGTAGGATTTTGTTTTTATAGCTATTACCTCCCCTTTATTTGGTTTTGGATATAACAGTATAATGCGTAATCAAATGGGCCAGGGCACTTCCGTTGACCAGGTAGCTCAGTTGGTTGGTCTCAGGCCACTGAATTTTTACACTCAGAACATTGTTGTTGATTGCTTTTCATTTATCTAATCCCTAGAAGACTTTATTTCATAAAAGACCCCCACTCCCCCACCCCCCAAAGATGTATTTTCTTTTTAGAGTTTTTTTACAGGGATCCTAAAACCACCAATTATATGGTCTCAAAGTACTGTGAGGTATGTAACGGTGTCCCCCTTGGTAATACACCCATCCTCATATGACCCTGCTGTCAAGAGGACATTTAAAACCACAAACAAATAAAATTATTAATACACTCTGACTGCAGACAAGCACTGACTCTAAGGACCAAAAATTAATGCATAGTGTTCCTCTTTTCCAGGAAATTTGCTGTTCCAGACATTTTTTACAGATTACCAACACAATTGCCTTGTATTATTGATGTTTCCATTTTCTCAGGAACTAAAAGTATAACTTCTAAACTGCTCCATCTGAAACATTTACAGATTACATACACATCATTTCAGACCAAGCACCAGGGCTTTCTTGGATTTACAGGCCTAACAAAACAACTAAACCTGATAGTTTTTTTTAATCCAAAACAAACTAAATTCCACCTGAACTAAATGAAATTAAATTTTGGTATCTCCGGTCTTTCCTCATTTTGATTTTTGTCCATTAGCGACTGGGCCTTAGGGCCATTACAGTAAAGAACAAATTATTGCCGGCTTTCTAATGGGCATTTTATAATCCATTCAAACCTGCTTTTTTGCCATCTCAAACACTTTTTTTATACTGTCTGTTTTAAAGTACATCATTGTATTTACAACAATTAATGCAGAATAATCTATTAGGAAACAGTGGTTAATATTATTCGAGAGAAACTGGCGTATCCCTCACAGATAGTGTAGTTCTAGAGAGACTGGTATAAAACAGTGTAATTATGGTCAACTCAGAGATTTCAGACCAAAATATTTAAAAGGACATTGTATCACACTTGGGTCTCAGATTGGAATACATTGTATATAGAACAAAATAGTATGGTACACAACACTAAGGTTACAGATAGGAAAAGAAGAGAAACACAACAGATAGCTATCAATACCAGTAACCATTGCACGGCGCCAAAACTACCGTTTACTTACATAGCAATAGCTACACCAACGAAACAGGGCAAGCACGGAAATATTACTGCCTTTATTGAATTTAGTTCATGGTTACAACAGTTTTTCATTTGTGCTGTGAAATAATCAATAGCGTTCTCTTTCCCAGGACTCCCACATATCTGCTGTGGCAGTCACCGCTAACCATCAAACCTTAGTACAGAACACCCTTGTTGGCTAAAAGGAACAGCCTGACCCCTTGCAGAACAAGCAGGCACCTTCATACAACTAACAGAACCTGTGAATAGTTTTGTACTAGTCCCTGCAATTTAAACAATACAAGGCAAACAGTTGTATCAAACTCTAGTTACTGCAGTCAGAATTTCCAACATCAACTTGATAAGACATTAATTTTTGTTTTGTATTCAATGACTGGAACTTTACTGGAACTGTCACGAAAATCAAAGTATATGTATATGACATTTTTCTGAAGAGCATTTTTTGTTATGAAGTACAGAATACAATCACTTTTCATTTATACCACTATAACCGGTAATTAGAATTAGGAGAGGTTCAAGACCATGTAAACAGATCACAAATAGTGATAGCTGGTCCACAGTGATTGCTGGCACAGCACCAGTACCAGTGATAAATTATGACTCATCCCTGTATTAGGGTTAAAATACAATCAATAGTACTTGAATTAGTGATTACACATAGATGTCTAATTAAATTCTGTGATATAATATATACATTTTGTAGATATGTATGAACAGAGGACAACACTGGGAAACTGTAGTAACTCATCTTTGACCAAAAAAAAGGAAATGAAAATTACCTGGTTATGCCATCAGGTCCAACGAGATCACAGGAAAACTTAAATGTTCCCTCAACTGTTAATGCTAAATTACCGGACATTAAAAACCATAACTTTAATTATTTTACAACAATTATGAAACAAGTTTTTACAACTGATATTAATTATCACTCTTGTTGGCCCAGATATTAGCGCAGGGTCTTAATGTGGGAAGAAACCAGAGTACCGAAGAAAACCCACATGGTCGGACAGGTGACCCCATACCTGTTCATGTTCGATCAGGGAATCGAACCCTGGTTGCCTTGATGAAAGGCAAGTGCTCTATCCACTGTGCCACACGACCACCGCACATAAAGGTCACAGCATTGTAAAATATTATAAAAACTAAAACAAATTTATTTCTGCTAACAAATTTATTTCTGCTGACAATGTTTAAATTGTGCAAGATGTTTATAACCAGTAACTGATAAATATTTTTTCCAAGGCTAGATAACAACATTAAAGTTGATATCAGCTAACAGATTTATAATGCCCCACTTCACAAAATCAATAGGTAAATGTCACATTGAAAGTTTCATGCGACATTTGGGGATACAATGTTATCTGAAGAGAAATTGATGAAAATTACAGACAATGATAACACAGCTAACCAATCACACCACAGGAAATGACAGTACGACAACCAATCAGGTGGCTAGAAATGTAATAGGACGACCTCAACATTTGACCTTCGGTGAATCAGGACAATCCCAGTCACTTGTGAAACATCTATTATGCAAAGTAGATATAGAATTAAAGTTTAGGTGATGCATGCATTGTACAGCTCAGTAAATCACCTCCAGCTCATTAAGTCATTGCCTGTAGGGAAACCACGATGTTCCCAGAAGTAATGCATCTGTGTACATAGTATAGTTGTATGCAAAGTATTGTTATGTTTCTGTTACATTATCCACTTGCCAGCTAAAAGGATGCACCCGGTCTCCAACCTCTTCCCTTAAATCACAATGTGTAGACTTGTATACTGTACCATCTCTGGGACCAGCTGCCCAGTTCCTATCAGAAGGTTTGGGGGGCACATGGCCCTGATGGACTCCCTTATCTACTGTACTGTCTGCGTACTGGGCAGGAAGTTCACCTCTTATACAATTTATTGGAAACAAAAATAAAGTGTACTTATATAATCACAGCTTCATCATCTTCAAACAAGGTTCCTGTACTTCTCTTTGACATCATATATATACATATATATGACAAACGTTTTATTGATGGACATGAAGACTGGATGCAATGCATTCTAGCTTACATGTACAAAGCTTCTAACTATCAATATATTTAGTCAATTAGAAGTATCTGACTTTGACATGATATTCAGTTCACCATTGATCTTCTAGTTGAAGATATACTTGAAGGTGGTATATGATGCACCTCTCATCATTTTTCTATCTTTTGATGAAAACCTGTACCTTTTTTCAATGGAAAAATGCAGTGGTATTTAAAGAAATAAGGAAAACAAATACACAACAATTTGAATAATATAACACTTTCAAGACATTTACCTTTGGTAGAACTTAAAACCTTGAAAGTGCTAATTAGTATACTTAAACTTATAAACATGTATAAATACGGAAACAGGAAGGAAATTCAGGACACAATTTCCTCAATTGCAGTAAAAATTACTGATCATTTTTTGTTTTAATTGTACCATTAAAAACTCTGATTCACTGCCACATTAACTGTCATTGATCATTTTACTGTGGGTCACAAACATTCTCATTTAATAGACGTGCAAACAATCAAAAATTCAAATACAGAGACACAAATGGTCAGATTTCATGTCTTTCTGATCACTTTACACACCGGGGAAATTAATTCAGATGAATTGATAGAAATTGATCAGTCGACGTCAGTCTTGGTTACAGGAGAGGTGCTTTCTACATCCATATGATGCTGATAATATCTTGCTGATAATATGTCACCATTCACAAATATAATCTGTTTTGAATGCTAATGTTTAACAGCCCTCACAATGGAGTAGATCTACCCCAGTACTATTTCAGCACCTTGTTGAATGTTTTACTGGATAAGTATACATAATAGATTCTGTACTCTTTCACGGCTAGTAATAGATTCTGTATTATACTTTCAGTATAAAATCTTGCTGATAATATTCATCAGGGTCAGCATGAAGCAAATGACAAAGACTTGTGTTAACAGTGGTGAGTATTAGAGAGCGAACATGTGGATGGGGATGGTGTAGGGCGAAAGACAGATTGAGGCCAGGATATGGTCGGGTGAGCATGCAGCATTAATGTCTAAGTCGGCTGTTGGAAACAAAGAATGGACAGGATATATATATATGGGGACTTAGTCAAAGCTGACTTGGGTACACTATGTCTAACTATCCATATACCCACACACTGTACACTGTACCGTACGGCTTTTGGTGGCCATTTACAGGTTAGACACTCTGAAGATGCACGGAGAAGGTACAATGTACCTATACCCCTAATGGACCTTTGACTCATATTATCACAGGTCACATATATAAATTCATTTATTTCTGTCTTCTACCTTGTTTGGGTTGGGGTTTAATGTTAATCAGATACAGTGTAACACTTCAGTTGATGTTTAACCTAGGCCTCCTACATCTAAAAAAGTCCACTGTAAAACAAGACCAACCTCAACTCATTGTTCACTGTATCGGTAACATGATTCATAATTTCCATTCTCTGCTATAGCCTATATATTTGTTACTGCTGTCTGCAGAAGCAATTCTAGCTTGCCCTGTTGAATCCAATCAATCAAAAGTGCTCGTGTCAGAATACATAGAATTTATTTGATACTTATATATAAGAAATTGAATTATGGAAATGTTTATCAATTAGTTGACAGGAATGTCAGAATTACTAAATAGTTGGATAACACCAGTTTTATTGCATTATATATATATATATATATATAGGGTTGTGGGTTAATTTAATGTAAATATATATGTGAAACTTGATAATACAGCTTATACATGCATGTATCTATATAAAGTAAAAGATACCAGCAGTCCTTCTTTATCTATTGTGGCCTGGTCGTTCTTGTTATCAGGAAACATGTCAGCTATATCTGTACACGATGATTAGATCACATTCACTTGTCATAGGAATACAAAACATACATTTATTTCCCCTCTCACAGCTAGTACAAATTACCCAGCGCATGCCTGTCTCAACGACTCGGGACATAACACATTGTTTCCACAGGTACAGCCTAACTGAGCTTTAGTCATTATGATACCATCAACATGCTTCTGCAATGGGAAGTATGTGTATGATTATCATTGATAAGACTACAATCTACAATGCCATATATATATAACCATATGAAGTTATTTTCTCTACCTTGGTGAATATTGAGCTTTAAGTTATTTAATTAGTATCTTAGTTTATGAGTTTTAATGCAACCAAATTATAAATAAATACAGATTATATTTAACAAGGAATGAAATTAAACACAATTAACACTTCAGTTTTAAAGTAGTTTTGTTACATGTGTCACAAATGTATGAGTATATCCGTATATTATACTTGCAGTGTGTATTGTATGACAAAGTAATGACAATGAACAATTAATACATGTCTCGCTAATTGTGTGTACAAGATCAAAGGTCACAAAGGCAAGGAATCTGTCATGTCTGTCAGGCAACCAATGCCAGGTAAGTAGACCTGTGTACTGATAGACCAATACTGCTCTTCCATACAGCATAATAAACGTTAAAACCCGTTCTAACATTCCTTTTCTTTTGTATTCCAAAGCTTGTGGCTACCTCAAACAGTATACACAATTGTACAAAGTTATGTGAAACTGTTGACTCATCAGTGAATTAGGTTACCAGGTATGCATGTAAGAAGTCACTGCTATTTAATGATGAAAATCTGGTATTGGTTGTACATTAAGGCATGTAAATACATGCGCCACCTTTAATACTGATTTGACTTGCTCTCTTAAACAGTAATTTGAACTATATTTGTGAAGGTATTATATCAAGTCATCAATACCAGGCTTAGAATATCACACATGCATGTAGTTTGTCAATTTTTATCTTCAGAAATACCCATTTAACATTTCTTTGTATTCACACAAAGGACAAGAATGTTTTTGCAGGAAGCCTATTGGGATTCAATGGAAGCATATATGTTTCACTTCGGAGAACATACTTATACATAACATAACAATATACCCAGGTAATCTACTGAGTTACATACAATCATAGCTCAGTGTTACACTCCCGGTACTTGGTAATGCACATAGACCACAATGTATGTCACCAACGTCCTCGCAATCCAAGTCTATGTTAAATATGTAGGACTTAATACAATATTCTTCACTATTGTCAGGTAAATCTCTAATAATGAAAACATTTCCTTCAGACAGGGGACTTTCACCCATTGTCCTGACTCCATGTTTAAGTTGTGTGAAAGGTGTCTCACTACCCTTTGACATCATATGGGAAACCTAGTTTTATCAAATAACTGATCAGCGTTAAGGTCTAATAATTATCTGCTGTAAGATGTACCTAGCTATCCCCTTTATCTATTCAAACTAACTAAACTGCTGATAGATCTAGAGAAACAGGAAGTGTTCAATTGATTCTATGTAAATTATGTTGAATTTATTTACAAACATGCAATAAACGTATAACAATTCAGTGATCAAGGATTTGTTTTGAGATTCAAGGTCATTTAAAATAGATTAAAAATCTATAAAACACTTCCACACAGACCTACTGTATTGTATCACTCATTTGTTGAATCCACTGAGTGAAGGCAACCTTCAAGGCTGACTTTAAAAGGTTGAAGTCAGCTTCCTCATTCCTTAAAGATATCTTTTCAGCAGCCAAACTTTAACAACATATCATTACCCATTACTAATAGGCATAAAATAAATGTCTTTATTTTAAAAATTATGAGTCATTAAACCTTAAAAAAAAATATTATGCAGCATTATATAAGTTGATTTGGTCCTCGTTTGTAGGTTAATCGTCAAATTGTTTTTGCCGTACCAAACTCCTGTCAACTCTTACAGCGACTCAGATATTTATGTAGCGAAATGAGGTAACTATAAGTTTAATATTTCTCTGATAACAACACAAGAATGTGTACTGGATTGTCCCAAACGAATAGGACATTGTGTACTTTGCTTACCACATGGATCGTAAACTGATTTTATAGCAGACGAATTAGTAGCACGAGCGGACACCTTGGGGTCACACGGGGTCACATATGTCAATAACGTCACGGTTCGCCGAACAAAAACGGAAGCATTAAGGTGATGATATGATGCCGGTGTTGACAATGACATCCACCCCTCTTTCCGCATCGGAAGTAACTGTAGTTACAAACGAGTAATAAATCCGGGGTCTCCCAGGAAGGAAAGAGACGTGAGCACTGTCTCAGACGACCGAACAAATGACATAACCATCGCATGTGTAGCGATACTTTATATCAGCAATGTTCACTTAATTGTTCTTTTATTTTACTTACCCCTCGAATGATAATCGAATTCCAGCGCCAGTTCTTTTTCCTTTTTGGCTTTCCTTTCGGTTGCCATGTCTTTATTCGGGTAGATCCTTAGCTGTCAGTTGTGCACATAAAACATATCCTTACCGATCATCACTTCTCGAGCTACCCGAAAAAGGTCAACTACAGCATTGTGGGTAACATGGAAATCTCGTGATGCAATCCGGGATAACACGAGAGCGCACTTGCTTAGAAACAACATTGCCGATCAGCCAATCAGAATCCATTTAACAAATTTGACAGCTGACGTAAAACCAATGAGAACCCAGTTTTCAGATGTAAACATACGCCACATGTACGTAGTCAGACGCCGGTTTTACGCATGAAACAGTGCTGTACCAAATATATAGTTATTACAGCCATTGATCAGAATTCTCTGTAAGCTACGGAAACTTCTTCCAGCTTAAATCATTACAATATGAGTGACAACGCACAGAAAGTTGACAACGTTGCCCCATCTTTCAGACGTAAACAAGTGTTCATCCTTGATTGTGCCTACTGTGATTCTACTATTTGTAGACGGGCGATGAGGGCAGTGCTTTTGGCAGATTCGCAAACTGAACTTTTCTCAACTGATATTCAAGAAGAAGGGTGAGTAAAAATTAAACAAGCCAGGGAGATAAAGGTTGCGAGCGTGCACTGGCCTGGCATATGCACGTGCTGAAAAAAAAACAGACCATTGAAAAGCAGACGACATTATAATGAAATTGCAAACAATCACAGGTACTCGTTTCTAAGTAGCCAGATTTTCCTCTTGCCCTGACACCAGACTTGGACATTTTGACAGATAGATGTCTGTTGCGGGACATCTATCTGTCAAAATGTCTAAGTCCGGTGTCCGGGCTAGAGGAAACCCTGGCTAGTTTCTAAGTGAAACACAATTTCTGCATACATATTTTTCTCTCTCATGCAATTTGACACAATTAGAAACGAACCCCTGTGAACATTTGTGTTAATACATTCGTGTAACAAAGGTCATTATCTTTTAATGTCACCATTAGGGATCAAACCTAGGACCTAGTTTGATCCTAGGCAGAGGCACTGCAAAAATAATGACGACATAAAGACATGAAGAATTTGGAAATACTGACAAAAATACTCAGTGTAATTCTCATCAGCACCATCTCAAAGCATTACAAGAGGCCCAGAGGGCCTGTATCGCTCACCTGGATACCTAAGCAATCATGGCAAACTGTTCTCAAAATGAGATCAAGGGAATATGCCAGACCCCAAGGCCAATCCTTGTAGCATAGCTATATTACATTTTTCATGCCCAGCAATTTTATGTATGGTTATGGGGTGGGGATCTCAACTGTTTCCAAGCTTTGACTCAGAAACGAGGTCCCTAGAGTTGTGGCCAGACCCCAGGATCGATTCTAATATTGTGACTGCATTTGTCTCTTTTTGCCAAGCATTTGTATATATAGTTTTGGGGTGGGGATCTCAACCGTTTCAAAGTTATGACCCAGGGGCCAAGTCTGCAAGGGTGGGGCAGACCCTGGGATCAATTCTAATGTCATGACTGCATTCGTCTCTTTATGCCCAACAATTGTATATATAGTTTTGGGGTGGGGATATTAACCATTTCAAAGTTATGACCCAGGGGTTAAGTCTCCAAGGGTGGGGCAGTCCCCAAGGCCAACCTGGAAGCATATGTGCAATCATCTCTTTATACTCAGCAATTGTATATATACGGTTATAGGGTGGGGCTCTCAACTGTTTCCAAGCTGTGACTAAGAAACTAGGTCCCTAGGGGTTCGGTCAGACCCCAGGGTCTATTCTGATATCATGATTGCATTCGTCTCTTTATGCCCAGCATTTGTATATATAGTTTTGGGGTGGGGATCTCAACCGTTTTAAAGTTATGGCCCAGGGACTATGTCTCCAAGGGTGGGGCCAGACCCTAGGGACATCCTGGAAGCAAATGTGCATTCTTCTCTTTATACTCAGCAATTGTATATATGGTTATATGGTGGGGATCTCAACCATTTCCAAGTAATACATTTTATTGGCCCCACCCCTTAGCCCGGGGGGTCAGCCCCACCATTTGTACAATTTTGAATCCCTGCCTCCCATGAATACTTCCGACCAAATATGATCAATATCCATGGCATAGTTCTGCAGAAGAAGTCATTTATAGCAATATAACCAAATTGCCCCCTTTTGGCCCCGCCCCTCAGCCCCCTGGGGGGTCAGCCCAACCGTTTGTACAATTTTGAATCTCCACCACCTAGAGATGCTTCCAGTCAAATAAGGTTGATATCCATCACTTAGTTCCAGAGAAGAAGTCACTTAAAGCAGTATAGCCAAATACCCTTTTTGGCCCTGCCCCTCAGCCCCCTGGGGGGTCAGCCACACCATTTGTACAATTTTAAATCCCTGCCTCCCAGGAATGCTTTTGATCAAATATGATTGATATCCAGTGCACAGTTCTACAGAAGAAGTCGTTTGTAGCAATATAGCCAAATTGCCCCCTTTTGGCCCCGCCCCTTAGCCCCCTGGGGAGTCAGCCCCACCATTTGTACAATTTTTAATCACCATCACCTAGGGATGCTTCCAGTCAAATATGGTTGATATCCACTTCTTAGTTCCAGAGAAGAAGTCGCTTAAAGCAGTATAGCCAAATACCCTTTTTGACCCTGCCCCTCAGCCCCCTGGGGGGTCAGCCACACCATTTGTACAATTTTAAATCCCTGCCTCCCAGGAATGCTTTTGATCAAATATGATTGATATCCAGTGCACAGTTCTACAGAAGAAGTCGTTTGTAGCAATATAGCCAAATTTCCCCCTTTTGGCCCCCGCCCCTAAGCCCCCTGGGGAGTCAGCCCCACCATTTGTACAGTTTTTAATCACCACCACCTAGGGATGCTTCCAGTCAAATATGGTTGATATCCACTTCTTCGTTTCAGAGAAGAAGTTGCTTAAAGCAATATGGGCGAATTGACCCCTTTTGGCCCCGCCCCTCAGCCCCCTGGGGGGTTAGCCCCACCATTTGTACAATTTTGAATCCCCACCACCTTGGGATGCTTCCAGTCAAATTTAGTTCAATTCCAACCAGTAGTTAAGAAGAAGAAGTCGTTTAAAGAAATTGTTGACGTACGGACGGACGAACGACGGATGCCACGGTATGGCATAAGCTCACCTTGGTCCTTCGGACCAGGCGAGCTAATAATGTCACTGGTTAAATACCAGGCACTTCCTGGCTCAAAGAACTTCGATTTTTGTTTCGACCAAAGGGGTTCATTACAAACGTCTTATTCTGTCTTTGCATATTTCAGAGTTATCTTCTCAAGAAGTGTGAGCAGGTATTGATTGTTACGTCATTGGTCTGTGTGAGAAAACTACGTTGTTTTCTCAAAAATTGATGAAGTTACTCTCACAAACAAATGATGTAACAATCAATACCTGCTCACAAGAGCAGATAACTCAATATGCAAAGATGGAATTCAGGGTCACATCACACCGTGTACATTTAGGTGTGTTGTGACCCATAGCAGATATGTGTATAAGACATTTGTAACAATACCCTGTGCTTCGATTTAGCTAGTAAACCAGAGTGGATGTATTGCCTTGTTACAATAATAATAGTAGATTTTTTTCAAAATCTGCTGAGTTTTATTTATATGAAACTGTGTACCAAGCATGATTTATCTAGATATATTTACCCCCCACCACAACATGGACAGGAATATGGTTAATGCCCTGTCCACTCATCTATCGAAAGCATTGTCCACAGCATATCTTCTACGTTGATTCACCAAACTTGGTATTATCGTACATCTTGGAAAGGGGGATTGTACAAGTGTTAGACCAATCAAACTTGGACCGTAGATGCATCTTAGGTAGTACTTTTCAACCCATGCATCAAATGATGGATGCAGCCTACCTTTCATGGTCCATTGACTTTGTCAGCATCTCCACCAACATAAAGATTTTTGCGCTTAAGTAAAGTTTCTGGGCCCACTTGTATAAAACATCTCAACTCTTGAGATTTCCTCAAGTCTAAGATTTCCCATAGACAATACATTGCTTGAGATTTTCCTTAACTTTGAGATGTTTTAAACAAGTGGGCCCTGATATGTGCATTGATTGTCAAATGGCTTGAATGGCTTGTTATTGTTGTAGGGAGTTATCATAACCTGTACATACATAGACTACATATGAATGCTTAGCATAAACTGGTAATGAATTGTCTTTGAAGATAAATGTTGCTTATTTGAGACAAGTTAAAAAAAACACTTACAACTTCACTCTAAATTGACATTGCCACAAGACGAACATCATGTTCAGCAGGGTAAAGGGAGACAATTCTTTGAAAAAAAGTTGATTGGTACATGTATAAAAAAAAAAGCTAACTTAGGGTGATATATATAAAATATGAAATAAAAATCCATGTTTTTCAAGCAAAAATGTTTTAAAAAAAACAAATTGCAAGTTAATGAAATGACAAAAAAATGAATAAACACTCCTTTTAAAGAGTTTGGTATGTGAAGTAGCACGTTTTTCTTAAAAAGGTTAATTATAAGTTTATAAAATAATCACTGAAAAATTGATCTATTGACTTGCATTAAAACTAAACTACAGGTTGTGCAGTATTTGTATTAATGTTACCATATCAAATAGATAAACTGCAGGGGATGCCAAACATATGACAGATATGTCTTGTGTACCTCATTATTATTCAGTGTTGGGTACAACTAGCACTTACTACGTCCCGAATATTTTTACTGTTTAGGGCATGTATACAACAGGAAATGAGTTTCCACCCATAAAGTTCAGTTCTAAAGTATGGCTAACTATAAGTATACATGTATCTATACCAGTGTTGGCACTATCCTTTCTTTAATATAATGTCATACTATCTATAAATCAAGAGATATCTTTAAAGTGTTTCAAATTCTTTTACTCATTGGTTTAACAATTGGTGGTTTAATTTGCAATTAATATCTAGAGATAGGGACTGGCTATATAGCTACCTGCCCCTAGTTTTTATGAAGAATTTCCCGGCTGCATTTTACTACTAGCTTATCTCCCCTTAGTTTGAGAATCGGACATGTATGCAAGTGATCAAAATTATTAGATTTTTTTTAATAATTCAATATTCTAGAGACAGGGTCGGTCTAACCTTGCCTGCACAGTAAATAAGTAACCTGGTCTGTTTGTTAATAAGTAAATAACATTATAAAGGACATTTATTCAGAAGTTATCTGTGGAGAAAGGTAGTACTGCTTGTAGTGTTTAACAAATTTGTTCAACACTGTGACAGTTTGAACCAACAAAATAAGATCTGTTTACCATGTTGTTGTTTCAGCGCTGTGGACATGACAGACGAGAAGTTTTATACAGACAACTGTGACTGTCTCATAGAACATATGGCATGTACAGCATGGTATGTATATATATCAAAACTTTGTCGGTAACAATTTTTAGAATTTTTTCTTGGCTTTTAAAAACTATGTACTTAAGAGGAGCTTATATACTGTTTTGCACTGATTCATTCATCTCTCCTGATTAATTTGCTTATTACGCCTAGTTATAGTGCAGCCACCTTTATAAATTTATGTATACTGTCGAAAGTGGCTGGATTAATTGTAAAACAGCTGGATCACTGTGACACTTCCAAGCAGAATTAGGCAAATCTGTTCCTCCTAAACACAGACACATGGTGGCTTTATTGACAAGGCTCAACAACATATCTTTTAAGAAAAAAATAGGAAGTACATCAAGTCACCTGTATCATTTTAGTGATCGACTTGGGGCACATAAATAAAGCCTGTTATCTCCTCCATTTTCATTATTTGGTTTCTTCAACACATTCCAACAGTTCCATATTTAGAAATGCAGCTTTCTCCCTCTACTGTTTAGTCTACTGACTTTACCTCTCTGACTTACATGGTGTTTACAATTTTATTATTGCATCAGTTTCGTGCGATTCAGTGGTAACAATTTTGTTGAGTAACATACATTTTCTATCCGATTCGGTGGTAATGTTGTTGGGTCACATACATTTTCTATCCGATTCAGTGGTAATGTTGTTGGGTAACTTACATTTTCTATCCGATTCATTGGTAATGTTGTTGGGTAACATACATTTTCTATCCGATTCAGTGGTAATGTTGTTGGGTAACATACATTCTCTATCCGATTCAGTGGTAATGTTGTTGAGTAACATACATTTTCTATCCAATTCAGTGGTAATGTTGTTGAGTAACATACATTTTCTATCCAATTCAGTGGTAATGTTGTTGGGTAACATACATTTTCTATCCTATTCAGTGGTAATGTTGTTGGGTAACATACATTTGCTATCCGATTCAGTGGTAATGTTGTTGGGTAACATTCATTTTCTATCCGATTCAGTGGTAATGTTGTTGGGTAACATCCATTTTCTATCCGATTCAGTGGTAATGTTGTTGGGTAACATCCATTTTCTATCCGATTCAGTGGTAATGTTGTTGAGTAACATACATTTTCTATCCAATTCAGTGGTAATGTTGTTGAGTAACATACATTTTCTATCCAATTCAGTGGTAATGTTGTTGAGTAACATACATTTTCTATCCAATTCAGTGGTAATGTTGTTGGGTAACATACATTTTCTATCCTATTCAGTGGTAATGTTGTTGGGTAACATACATTTGCTATCCGATTCAGTGGTAATGTTGTTGGGTAACATCCATTTTCTATCCGATTCAGTGGTAATGTTGTTGGGTACCATACATTTTCTATCCGATTCAGTGGTAATGTTGTTAGGTAACATACATTTTCTTTCCGATTCAGTGGTAATGTTGTTGGGTAACATACATTTGCTATCCGATTCAGTGGTAATGTTGTTGGGTAACATACTTTTTCTATCCGATTCAGTGGTAATGTTGTTGGGTACCATACATTTTCTATCCGATTCAGTGGTAATGTTGTGTAACATACATTTTCTATCCGATTCAGTGGTAATGTTGTTGGGTACCATATTCGGATGCCCTGTATAAAGTGCATCAAGTCCTGTAACAACGGCCACATGTGGATGTTCTACAGACACGCCATCACACCCAAGGACAGACTCAACACACAAGGTCAGTATTGATAAACCAACCATATCAAACAACTTCACCAAATCTCTCATACATAACCGTCACTTCACAATGTTTCCTACATGCTACTCTGTATACATGTCTGACCAGATCAATTGTTTGTACATGTATTTGTTAGGATACAGTCTCAAGATGACGAACTGTAAAGGTGTTTTTTTTTGTGAGGTTCTAATTATTCAAAACTTTTGCGGAAATATTTTTTTCCACAAAAAACTACAATAAATAGGAAATTACTCCATCTTCATCATAGTTCATTGTGCCATGGCCACTAGACTTGGAGGCTGTTAAATAGGTCATGCGAAATTGATCATTTTTCACAACTCTGTGAAAATTAAGCACCACTAAAAAAGGACTTTTACAGTGCAGTTGACAACTACATGTGCTTGCGATTGTTGATGAATATATACATATATATAGTCTTGAAATTCTCTTTATTTGTATATCAATAATAATGTGTCTCCTTCCATCCCACTTATACTTGATTTTTAAGCATTCAATGAATTTTGAGTAAGTACTGTTTTGCAAATGGAATTATGCTAAAACAACAAAGTGAAATAATATTTAAAATATGGTTGTAACTTTGACCTTATCAAACATGTTAATTAGAAAGTGTACTAAGGTACGGTGAAACACATACAAAAATAAGTAGTACTGCCATATATATATATATGTAGGAAGTTTAGAAAGAACGTGAATGTTCAAAATACTGTCAAAAAGTTTGAGTTGTGGGGTGACACTTACTCTTTGCTATTCTTATACAGGGGAGAAGGTGATGGTGTGGGGTGACATTCCCACTGAGCACCACGACCATGCTGCTGGGATGCTGCAGGATGAGTGTTGTCGCTAGGTTACCACTAGAGGAGTTGTAACTAGGAAACCTCAGGATGAGTGTTGTCGCTAGAGAACTATGGGTCAAATGTTTTCTTTAAGGAACCACAGGATGGGTGTTGTCACTAGGAAACCTCAGGATGAGTTGTAACTAGAAAACCTCAGGACAAGTTGTAACTAGGAAACCTCAGGATGAGTGTTGTCGCTAGAGAACTATGGGTCAAGTGTTTTCTTTAAGGAACCACAGGATGGGTGTTGTCACTAGGTTACCACAGGAGGAGTTGTCACAAGGGAACCTCAGGACAAATTGCAACCTCAGGATGAATGTTGTCGCTAGAGAACTATGGATCAAGTGCTTTCTCTAAGGAACCACATGAGGAGTATTGTCGCTAGGAAACCTCAGGACAAGTTGTTACCACAGGACAGAACCTCAGAATTAGTGTTGTAACATGGTAACTACAGGATGAGTGTTGTCGCTAGGTAACCACAGGACAAGTTGTCATAAGGGAACCTCAGGATGTGTTGTCACCAGGTAACCACTGGATGAGTTATCATTAGGGAACCTCAGGATGACTTTTGTAGCTAGGGAACCTCAGGATGACTGTTGTGGCTAGGTAACCAGAAGATAAGGTTCGTCACTTGGAAACCACTGTGTTACCTCCAGACAACTCTGATGAACAGTTCGAGTCTGGACACTCGAATCAGTAAAGGTGAACTAACTGGATCCCAACTCTAAGTTACAGATGGTGATCACAATTCAGACTGCTGATTGAACGAAAGTGCTTTTAACAAAGGATTTTTCCTGTTATATACCGATATCAGCTATTTGTTGGACTGCCTCTAGTTCTATTTAGAACAAACTACAAAATTTTGTGATAAGTTGGAGGCTGGTCTAATAACACTTTTATTTTTCACATGTTTTTCCTGCTAGTTCTATTTATTTTGTTGTTTTTCATAATGTGTTACATTAAGTCATCAGGTCAGGCAAAAGAGGCCAGGCAAAAACTTAATCAGACTATGATGACACGAGGTACTTTTCCGGTGACATTTATTTACAATTCTACATCTTTATTTCATAGTAATGAGCACAGCGAATGAGCTCCAGAGTCATGTGAAAAATAAACTCACTAATACGTAGTTTTGTCAGATCTTGATGCAGAGGAAACACTTGCATTGTGTAGTGTTAAGGAACTTTTAACTTATTACATTGAGAGTAAAATGTATTTTTGTTAAAATTACAGCATTCATAGCTTAAAAATATGTTTGTATACTGAACTACACTTGTACTGGCATAATATATATAAACTGAATTTTATTATAGTAAAAGCAAGTCTGTAGGTGTGTGATGATACTTTCCAATGACTTGAGTTACCTCCCCTAATTTGTGTTGTAAATATTAGCTCCTAAGGACATTTTTTTGGATAAATTCAGTGTTTGCTTAAAAAAATATTATGCCATAAATATGTAAAATTGCATTTTTACTGACAATAAGTCTGTACTATGTATTATGCCAAAGCCCTTTTTACTGTATCAATGTTAACAAAAAGATCCAGATGACCCAAGAATCTGTTGTGTCTATGGGCAAAATGTATTACAATGTTTTACGCTCACGTGATAACGTCTGAAAGTGTGATTTCATATTAAGTGTGATTGTAGAAAACATGTTTACAAGGCCTCAACTAGTTCTTTCTAAATCATTTTTAAGGACTGATCTTTGTTGTTTGTGTATGAATGGTAGACAGAATACATGTACTACTATTTTCATTTTTTGTTTGTGTGTGCATTGGTGTTTGTTGTGTCGGGTGTTCATTAATATGAGAATTTTTAGCCTGTTTTGTACCCTTGTAAACAAAAATACTTGATGCTGTAATTGTTGTATAACATTTCTGTGCTACTGTTAGTTTACAAATACAAGCAAGAGTTGATATAAAGATTTTGGAATGAGTTCCAATATATTGTTTATTGAAAATAAATTATTACAAAAAGTATTTTTATTGGAGTTTTGATGTTACAAAATATTTAAAAATAAAATAATTCTAAACATTTGATAGTCGATACATTATGAATACTTGACAGTGGTATACAGTATTTAAGTAGCTCATAAACAAGAGCGTTAACTGTATTCTAGGGTCCTGTTGGTTTGCCTAGCAATGTACCAAAACTGTATCATACATTCAAACTTTAGCGCTAACGGTCCGGTCCATAAATGCCCAAGCCGTGACAACATGTCTAGCTGGTTGTTAAGGATTAACTCGAGACATGTATACAACATATAGCTTAGAGCACTGGGTATCCTGCCTTATAAAAGATCATAATATTTATAGCAGCCCCTTTGACGGGTAGTTTAAGTTCTCCAGTACTATTAATCAGCTATCAATGGACGGAATACATTTAACAAATACATTTACACTTCAATTCAATAATATCTTTTTAACAGCATAAAAACCTACATCATCATAAAATACATATTAATAGGATAATGACCATATATATATACAAATCAATGGAATAAAACAATATTCATAACTTAACTTTTTTCTATCACAGATTTCAACATCTTGTATCATCTTTCTTATATAGATATGCAATACTGTAGAAAAGATGCAAATCACACAAAAGGCAGTAGTATAGTGGATGGATATCAATTAATGGAAGCAAAGCAATCTTTTCATAGTCTTTCTATCACAGTTTTAAATCATTAATGTAGTTCAATAATATCACAATTTTGGAAAGTTCTAAGCACAAATGACAGAATTCAATCACAGTAACATGTAGGGAACGACCTTCAGTATTCATTGAAAAATGTCCCCAGGACTTGATGACACTGAACAGCCACTGGACCACTGAGTCTTGATAATCTTCAGTCATCAATGGAAGGTCACTATAACGTCTTAGGACTTGATGACCTTGAGAAGCCACTGGACGATGTCAGTGCCTTGAGCCGTGTAGCCAAAGCTCGGGTCAAATAGACTCTCTAAAGCTGCAATGTTCTTTTTCGTCACCTCAAATGGCAGCTGAGGATAAAATAAGAAATTTTGTGATGGAGTAGGTACATGCATGCTGATTCACCGTATCATTTTTCAGAAAACGTGTTGCCACTGATTGTATCCAACTGTTTCTGACCGATACATGCAGCGAAACCATATACAATGGTCAAATTTTCAGGTATATATACATTTTGCTTTTAGGCATAGAGGAGTTTGTGTATTCAATGAGTCACAATTTCATTTTATGCATCAAAATACATATCATATTTCTCCTAAGGTGTTTATAGCAATGTTTTTAAAATTGGACTATTACAAAGTCATTAGAATTTTTAATCGTGTTTTCTGATTCTATACAAAAAATCACTTTACATTTTAATATAAGTAGTCTGCACAAGAAAAGATTAGGAGAATGCGAAGCATTAAAACTATAAGTACACTGATCAAACACATTGTTATTATAATTTAAAACAATCTGTCACTTTTGTTTCAGCTATGCCAGCATCTAGTTTTGCAATCTATTTTTTGGGAAAACATGAGGCTTGCTATTGTGAAATTCATAAGCATTTTTTGTGATGGTAGCATTGAATTGCATTGATTTTTGGCATTACGGTCTGTAAGAATGACACACTGCTTTGCTGGCAAAAAGAATATAGACTGTAAATGTCATATCAACACAGTTCAATTATTATATTTACCATTTCAAGAGTATTTCAACTCATTCACCCCTGAAATTCCATAATGAACTATTCCAACCTTTGAATTGGAAGAGTTCAAATATGTCTTCGGGGATGAATGAGTTAATATATCATAGAAATCAAAATGTGCTTGTTTAAATTCTGCATATAGTTCAAATTAGTGTATCGGGTATGCTTGTTCAATGTATAAAAATAACAGCCAATTTCCATAGAGGGTCAATGTTATAAATAATGTGACCATTATGACATTATGGCATTTACAGTCTTTATATAAATGTATCGGGAAGATTTGTTCCTGTATAACCAACCAGAACTTACTGTTAATACACCTACCTCTGTTGAAACCACTGATCCAGTCTCAGATTTGTCTGTTAATACACCTACCTCTGTTGAAACCACTGATCCAGTCTCAGATTTGTCTGTTTATACGCCTACCACTGTAGAAAGTACTGATCCAGTCTCAGATTTGTCTGTTAATTCCCCTACCTCTGTAGAAACCACTGATCCAGTCTCAGATTTGCCTGTTTATACGCCTACCTCTTTAGAAACCACTGATCCAGTCTCAGATTTGCCTGTTAATATGCCTACCTCAGTAGAAACCACTGATCCAGTCTCAGATTTGTCTGTTAATACCCCTACCTCTTTAGAAACCACTGATCCAGTCTCAGAGTTGTCTGTTAATACGCCTACCGCTGTAGAAACCACTGATCCAGTATAAGATTTGTCTGTTAATACACCTACCTCTGTAGAAACCCCTGATCCAGTCTCAGATTTGTCTGTTAATCCGCCTACCTCTGTAAAAACCACTGATCCAGTCGCAGATTTGTCTGCTAATACACCTACCTCTGTAGAAACCCCTGATCCAGTCTCAGATTTGTCTGATAATACACCTACCTCTGTAGAAACCCCTGATCCAGCCTCAGATTTGTCTGTTAATACGCCTACCGCTGTAGAAACCACTGATCCAGTATAAGATTTGTCTGTTAATACACCTCCCTCTGTAGAAACCACAGATCTAGTCTCAGATTTGTCTGTTAATTCCCCTACCTCTGTAGAAACCACAGATCCAGTCTCAGATTTGTCTGGTAATACACCTACCTCTGTAGAAACCATTGATCCAGTATCAGATTTGTCTGTTAATACACCTACCTCTGTAGAAACCACTGATCCAGTATCAGATTTGTCTGTTAATACACCTACCTCTTTAGAAACCACAGATCCAGTCTCAGATTTGTCTGTTAATACACCTACCTCTGTAGAAACCACAGATCCAGTCTCAGATTTGTCTGTTACTACGCCTACCTCTGTAGAAACCACTGATCCAGTCTCAGATTTGTCTGCTAATACACCTACCTCTGTAGAAACCACAGATCCAGTCTCAGATCTGTCTGTTAATACGCCTACCTCTGTAGAAACCACTGATCCAGTCTCAGATTTGTCTGTTAATACACCTGCCTCTGTAGAAACCACAGATCCAGTCTCAGATTTGTCTTTTAATACACCTCCCTCTGTAGAAACCACTGATCCAGTCTCAGATGTGTCTGCTAATACACCTACCTCTGTAGAAACCTCTGATCCAGTCTCAGATTTGTCTGTTAATACACCTTCCTCTGTAGAAACCCCTGATCCAGTCTCAGATTTGTCTGTTAATACACCACCTCTGTAGAAACCACTGATCCAGTCTCAGATGTGTCTGCTAATACACCTACCTCTGTAGAAACCACAGATCCAGTCTCAGATTTTTCTGTCTTCTCTGCTTTCTCTTTCTCTGCCTTTTCTGATTTCTCCTTCTCGGCTTTCTCCGACAATTCCCCGATGGAGTTGGCGTGGGGCAGACCAAGCAGGGTCTTTACATCATCCAAACACTGCTTCAGCAGGTTCTGACAAAATAATCATCACTTCTTTGTCACCACAAACACAATTTAAATCACATAAATTATGGTTTTGTCAACCACAAACACTGATGTAAATAGGTTTTGTTATTCATCACACATAACCAAGTTTTGTCTTCACAATTGCAGAAATTGTCATCAAAAACAGGTTGTGTGTCACAAACACAGATTCTGTCATCATAAACACAGATACACAGGTTTTTTCATCACAAAGATTCACTCAACACCTGTGCTTTATTAACAAGACATATTTAGGTTTCTTCTTTGAACAGACATCAGAAATTGAATGACATAAATCAAGAGCTGATAAATTTCCTAAATCCATGGCGTATTACCCAAGTCTATCACGAAAACATCATGACCTGTGTTTAATAAATCACCCTTGTCCTCGCTGCTACAACCAGCATGCTGATGGCCATGTTAGCTATACCAAGGATTGTAGAATTTATTGTAGTATCAAAATACATTGGACATGACTGCATTTCAAATTGGATATCACAATTTTTAAGCAAACAACTGGAAAACACATGGTTGTCCTGCTCCTTTACCCCATGTTACATAAGCTAACATACCCAACAACTGTCCGTTAATACCGATTCCACAACACATAGGCAACAAATGTCATTATACAACATTAGTACGACAGGAAACTTACATAAACTGACATACCCAACAACTGTCCGTTAATACCGATTCCACAACATGTAGGCAACAAATGTCATTATACAACATTAGTACGACAGGAAACTTACATAAGCTGACATACCCAACAACTGTCCATTAATAATTAATACCGATTCCACAACACATAGGCAACAAATGACAGAATACAACATTAGTACGACAGGAAACTTACAAAAACTGCCATACCCAACAACTGTCCGTTAATACCGATTCCACAACATGTAGGCAACAAATGACATTATACAACATTAGTACAACAGGAAACTTACATAAGCTGACATACCCAACAACTGTCTGTTAATACCGATTCCACAACACATAGGCAACAAATGACAGAATACAACATTAGTACGACAGGAAACTTACAAAAACTGCCATACCCAACAACTGTCCGTTAATACCGATTCCACAACACATAGGCAACAAATGACAGAATACAACATTAGTACGACAGGAAACTTCCATAAGCTGACATACCCAACAACTGTCCATTAATAATTAATACCGATTCCACAACACATAGGCAACAAATGACATAATACAACATTAGTACGACAGAAAACTTACATAAGCTGACATACCCAACAACTGTCTGTTAATACCGATTCCACAACACATAGGCAACAAATGACATTACACAACATTAGTACGACAGAAAACAGACATAAGCTGACATACCCAACAACTGTCTGTTAATACCGATTCCACAACACATAGGCAACAAATGACAGAATACAACATTAGTACGACAGGAAACTTACATAAGCTGACATACCCAACAACTGTCCGTAATACCGATTCCACAACACATACCCAACAAATGACATTATACAACATTAGTACGACAGAAAACCTACATAAGCTGACATACCCAACAACTGTCCATTAATACCGATTCCACAACACATAGGCAACAAATGACATTATACAACATTAGTCAACAGAAAACAGACATAAGCTGACATACCCAACAACTGTCCGTTAACACCCATTCCACAAAACATAGGCAACAAATGACATTATACAACATTAATACGACAGGAAACTTACATAAGCTGACATACCCAACAACCGTCCGTTAATACCGATTCCACAACACATAGTCAACAAATGACATTATACAACATTAGTCAACAGAAAACAGAAATAAGCTGACATACCCAACAACTGTCCGTAATACCGATTCCATAACACATCCCCAACAAATGACATTATACAACATTAGTACTACAGAAAACAGACATAAGCTGACATACCCAACAACTGTCCGTTAATACCGATTCCACAACATGTAGGCAACAAATGACATTATACAACATTAGTACGACAGGAAACTTACATAAGCTGACATACCCAACAACTGTCTGTTAATACCGATTCCACAACACATAGGCAACAAATGACAGAATACAACATTAGTACGACAGAAAACAGACATGTACACTTGATAGTGGGAAAGACATCCTTCCTGGGGTTAACATTACCATATTCCATCACCAAATGACATTTGACTAATTTGCATATGGACTCTTGTTATGAACACAATTTATTCCAGGTTCCCAGCATTGACACAATCTTATATATGACACACTGTCTGTACGGCCCGACACCAAACTTACCTCATTCTCAATGAGATCCTCAGGATCTACGAAATCCTTAGAGAACAAAAATCTACTGTATGACTGCTGTTTCAATGACATGTTGCTAACACATATAACCCCAAACAATCAGAGATTCTGATATACCGGTATTGAAATTCTCAACTACCTGGTATTAGCAATAAGCAGTGTTGTAAATATCATTTTTTGACACAATTATCCATAAAGAGTGTGTTTATTGTAAAAAGTAAATTAATGTATACCCTTACTCTAATACATATCATCGTCATAGAAAGACAAAAACTTGTGAATCCAACACTAGAAAGATCGATTCCTGTAGACATTGTGAACATTTCATTCATCATCGAGCTGACTGTGCGGTCCAAATATATTACATTCCGGCCACCTGGTGAAACTACACAATCAATTTGCTTTTACAGATGCAATGACAACGCAAACATGAAAATACGATAATGAAAACGTGAAGCATCTACACATGACGTGACACACATAAAAGCCAAATAAAAATTGTAAGCTTGTTTGTGTTCCCTCCAAGGACTGCACAAACACCCTGATCAATATGTAATTCGTCACTTAAGTGGGGAGGGGGGAGTGTCTTTTGAAATTACAAGAAATGGAGCAAGAAGGAAACAAATAACGCTGATAAAGGCTGAGGAAGTAACCTTATATTCATAAAAACATCAAACTGATGGATTTAACCCTTTCACCGCTGTATAGACCATAATGGACTCATCCATAGTAGAGTCTAGTGAAGTTACATAAGAGTGAAAGGGTTAAACAGGAAGACTTACAAAACTTCTACAGTAATGATGAGAGGATTTCAATTTCACTCTCACAAGTATGCTAGCCTCAACTCAGATAAAATAAATCAAAATACCAGCACCTGAAGCAAAATAGTGAAAGCGCTACAAAATGTGACTCGCCCCAAACCACTGTGCTTACCTCGATGGGAAGAAAGTCCTTTTGAAAAATCAGCATGCAATGTTAAACATTATACAACAAGAAATAACAAAATAACAGAGTAAAATGTGCTTTTAGAAGTGGCATGTGTTAAATTAACTCAATTTGTGTTAAATTTACTAAAACTGCAAGTGTGAAGTAACCTTCAAACTAGACAGAAATTTAATCCAGGCAAGTGTCTAAGATACTTACGAATGACCAATGTTGTCCAAAGGACAAGACTGTAGCTACGGAACTTATGTCCAATAAGTTCACTAAAACTACTAGACCTACACTGTATACTAGACTCTTTACACATTGTCCAATGTGGTCACTGACACTAGACTGTTGAGAGCATATCTATTTTGCTGCATTTGAAGATTATGAATTTGATGGACACTCGCATATATTTTCAATCATCACACTTCCAGCAGGTGTTTCAGCCTTATGTGTACTTACCTCAAGTCGCTCATCCCGTTCAACCTTTGGGGAAAGGGCCTTGATTCTCTGACCCTTTTTGGGTTTGGAGGCAGGGGTTGGAGAAGGTGCCACAAGATCCTTCTTCTTCTTCTCTACCAGGGAGATTTCTGCCCTCTGAGCCAGCACAGCCAACCTGCAGGGTAGAAAAACGGTATTTCATCACAGTGACTATTAAAGAAATGAAATGTTGTAAGCGAAGACAGAAATATAAGTTAATTTTTATCTCTTTACCATAACTCTAGCATCAGCTTAACACAGATGATGATCAGTTTTTATTGTTGAACAGTTTGAGCAAAGGTGAGATGTGACAGATTTTAACCTGTTGTGAAAACTGTCGACATTTACCTGTCAAGAGAGTAGCTGTGATATATTTACCTGTTGACAAGGTTGCTCTGCTGTGATAGATATAAATATATATTGCATTTGGTTGTAAGGCAGTCAAGCTGTGACAGACTTTCTTGTCATGAATACCACTTAACTTTGACAGACTTACTTATATTGAAGATCACTGAGCTGATGGCTGACTTACCTGTCATGAAGGTCGTTGAGCTGTGACAGGGACACCCACTGCACGCCCGGCTGACAAACAGAGCCCATTTTTTTATAAATGGCATGCATCAAAAGGATGCGCGATTCTGCCCCTGATGCTTCTGGGCTCTGGGGGTCATTCTCCTCCAGGGATGGCTGGTAGAACTGCAGTGCCACCTCCATGTCTGCAGGGGAGATAATTGGCTTATCTGAGGGCATGTAAGGCTTGATCACTGTCCCAGGAGGGAGCGGTGCCTCTCCAGGCTCTGCCACAGTTGCCATGACAATAGAATTGTCTGTGTCAACTGTGAGATTTGAAGTATAAGACTTGAAGGTCACATCGAGGTCATAATTGGTGTCAGTAGGGGGCAGCACCAGCTGTTCTGGGGGATAGATACCACAGCATTCTGACCTGTAGGCCTGGAGGTTGTTGGCTAGATAATCATGGATCTTGGTAAGTCGTCTGGACCACATTCCCGAGAACAGCATCGACCGGATCATGTCATGGTTCACAGTGGTGTCCGAGTGGGCATGACTGATGAAACCAAGATCAAACTCAGGAAGCTCCTCTTCCTCTGGATCTTTTTCCTTTCGGTTAGATTTGTGACTGGAAGCCGAGATCGTGGATGTGTTGCACAATCTCTGGAGTATACTCTGGTAGCCTGTCGATCACAAAATGTTATAGGTAACAAACTCATCCATTTGCCAACTAGCTAATCACAAGATGTCAGGTCATCGATTAGAATTCAATCTTTGTGATACATGTATATCAATCACAAGATATCAATACATAAATGCAGACAAAAGTCACAAATTTCCCCTTCTAGTAATCTATTTCTTCAATAATACCATAAAACAGTTTATGTAACAGAAAAGCTAAAATAAACGAGAAACAAATTTAGAAATTACATGATTTTCGTACATTTGTAATTTAAAAGGGTGTAACTCAATGATTGTAGTATGATAGATGAACACCTAGTACTGACCTAGGAAGTGTATCCAGCTGAGTTCCTTGGCTCCCTCCTGAGCCTTCATCACTTGCTCATCATAAGTATCAATATGCTTCACCTCATTGGCCTCTATCAGGGGAGCTAACTCTTCCTCTATTTGGCCTGTAAGTCAAGAAAGCGAGATAGTGAGGAAGTTAAACATTGTTACCTCATAATAAACAACTAAAATGGAGACATTTCCAAACTCTTTTGAATCTGAACGATTATCACTACATCAACTGTTCGGCTGTAATACACATATACTTATAAAATGATTCAATGGATTAGACTGTAAATGAATTATTTCTATGTGAACTGTTCCTTCACTGTTTTGTTTTTTTATCATAAACAAAGCTGTTTTTTTACACTATTATCTATCTCTGAATATATTTTGTTATCATTTTTCCATTAATGTCATTTTATTGTTTTATTGTTTTGTAGGTATTAAAATGTACATGGCAGGCAAATGTTTAATAGATAAACCTTAAGATAAATATAAGTTTGAAAAGGTTGTGATGTGTTTGGATTCAGATATTTTGTAACTCTTTGCCGTAGGTAAAACATGCATGTAAATACTGAAGACCATTTTCTTCTGTAATGTAATCAAACATATCATATTTGAATCATCAAACAGGATCGAGGCCTATATTGTTTCTGTCTTTCAAACTGATGAAATTCTTTTTAGTACTCAGTGTCTCCATATACAAACAACGCTACTTACTTTTATACACTTTCTTCCTTTCCCCGAGGACAAAGTCACTAACAAGATCAAGTGCTATAAACTCAGGAACCTGCTTCTGAGCATCGTCAGTAAGAGGCTGTGATGTGACGGAGGTGTCCCCGATGAGGAGAATGCGGGAGCGCTGGGCCTGACCCAAGGCCGCAGCACACCTAATAGCCGTCCAGGCTGCTCGCCTCTCCTTGTCTACATCCGCCATCTCATCTGGCTTATCGCCTTGTGACTTCATTGAGCTCTGTGTGCCTGAACGCTCTTTCTTACTCTGCAAGACCAAAACATTATTCAGATTCTGAACATTTTAACAACATTATGTACCCTCACTATTTAATACAAGCCTAGATCCACAACCTTAAATTTGACATATATACACTTTTTATATAAATTTTATGTACCGGTATGTTACTTTTTTAAATGTGAAATCTGTTGTGTGATATGAAACAGAGTTACCAATCAGAAGTTTTTGATGGAATGTTTTTTTCTGTTACAATTGAAATTAATTTTTAAACAATTCACTACAAATTCAGAATCAATGGATAAAATGATTACCACATGATAATCCAGTAAGTAAGTAATTTGTGTACTCATGAGCTATATGTGATAAAAGCATACACACCTGCCCAAGCAATTCAATTGCAAAACACACTGTGATTCAAGTATACACACTGATTTATAGCCATGTATATGGGATGCATATGAAATTAGAGCCAAATTACCCTGATCAGTGTACAAATGGCATTGTAATGATAGTATAGCCACACTTTAATGAATAGTAAATACATATGACATTATAATTTATAGCTATACTTCCATGAACAACATGACATAATATATAGCCATACTTCCATGAACAACATGACATTATATATAGCCACACTTCCATGAACAACATGACGTTATATATAGCCACACTTCCATGAACAACATGACATTATATAATAGCCACATTTCCACGGACAACATAAATATATGACAGTATAGCCACATTTTCATGAACAACATGACATTATAGCCACACTTTCATGAACAACATGACTTTATAGCACACTTTCATGAACAACATGTTATTATATATAGCCACACTTCCATGAACAACATGACATTATATATAGCCACACTTCCATGAACAACATGACATTATATAATAGCCATATTCCACGAACAACATAAATATATGACAGTATAGCCACACTTTCATGAACAACATGAAATTATAGCCACACTTCCATGAACAACATGACTTTATAGCCACACTTCCATGAACAACATGACATTATAGCCACACTTCCATGAACAACATGACATTATATAATAGCCATATTCCACGAACAACATAAATATATGACAGTATAGCCACACTTTCATGAACAACATGACATTATAGCCACATTTCCACGAACAACATATATATATGACATTATAGCCACACTTTATGAACAGTATACATATGACATTTAGCCACACTTCCATGAACAACATGACATTATAGCCACACTTCCATGAACCTGACATTATAGCCACACTTCCATGAACAACATGACATTATATATAGCCACACTTCCATGAACAACATGACATTATAGCCACATTTCCACGAACAACATATATATATGACATTATAGCCACACTTCATGAACAGTATACATATGACATTATAGCCACACTTTTATGAACAGTATACATATTATATCCAGGCCTATAGGTATGAGTTGTCTCCTGTAATGTAAAGCTTTAACAACAACAACACATACTGGACACACATATTAATACTAAATCAAGGACACACCCTGGTCAGACATCTCACATAATTATATCAATTAGTTTTGACCGTTTCATCGACCAAAAATCCTCAAATTACAGTGACAAATCTTTTCTCTTTAACAACCCTTTGACTACCCTTACATGCCTTTTTTCATACTTTACACAGTTAAAGATCATGAGAAAGATATGTGAAAACATTCTCGGGAAGATGCTTCATACACATAAGTGCTGACCAGGGAGCCTCCTTAAAACATGGGTATAAACAATATAACATTAACATGGATGGTGAAATAGTAAGACATAAACTGAACAATATATCTGGAAAGTGCTCACCGGAGAATTTTCCTGTTTTGCCGATGACTGGAATGGATATACAGACTTGTGGGTTTTGTGATGGTTAGATCTATACAATGTTATGTAGGTAAATTTGTTTGTTCATGGTAATTCCTAAACATAAACCCTTACACACAATCTCTATCACTGAGGGAACGCTCAGGGTCATGTAAATTGTTAATGGCCGTGAAATCATGCATTCAACAACACTGTGTTGAGGGTCAAGGTCACATAATGAGTTAAGTGCTTTTTACAATAAAGGCACAATTTGTTTGATGAATGTTACACCATAATTGATTGGATGGTTTACAGATGTTAAATGATCAATGATTGGATCATTTTCAGATGGAACAACATCAATGATTGGATAGTTTGTAAATGTAACATCATCAAGGATTGGACTTTTTATAGATGTACACCATCAATGATTTTACTATTTATAGATGTAAACACCATCAATGATTGGACATTTTATAGATGAAACACCATTAATGATAGGACTATTTATAGATGTAACACCATCAATGATTGGAATGTTTAAAGATGTAACACCATCAATGATTGGACTGTTTAAAGATGTAACACAATCAATGATTGGACTGTTTAAAGATGTAACACCATCAATGATTGGACTATTTATAGATGTAACACCATCAATGATTGGATTATTTATAGATGTAACACCATCATTGATTGGACTGTTTATAGATGTAACACCATCAATGATTGGACTATTTATAGATGTAACTCCATCTATGATTGAACCATTTATAGGTATTAATGACACAGTGAAAGTCTAACATAAAACAGGTGATAAAATGAATCCTTCAAAATGCACATTTTAAACATACAGGGTGGTCACTCGGTCACTCTTCACTGACTGTTACTTACCATCCACCTGAGTACAGATTTCTACCGTAGATAAGGGGTTGACCATTAATGGAATGACTTAAACTCCTAACCATGCACAATTACACACAGCAGATGATATCAAGTATTACTGTTAAGTTTGATGAAAATAAAATCACAAAACTCTTAAAATGTCACAATTATTACTGAAGGTTGTCAAAAATCAGAAGGAAAAAGAATTGAAACCTATAACCAAAAAAATAAATCCATGATAAATTAGGTTGTAATAGTGTCAAAAATTTGGAGTGCAAAATTATTTAAGCAGGTGCATGTACACTAAGTATATTCTTTGTAAAGGAAAAAAACTAACAGTTTATGTAAGTGCTGATAGAATCTAAACGTTTAACCACAGGGGAGCCTAGACATTCCAATGATAAGCTTTACCCAGGGAATCTAGGTGAGGAATTCTGGGAGGACTAGTTATCATAGGGTGACTACTGACTGTATCATGTCTACATGGATGTTAGTTACTAGCCTACATAGAGCTAGTCTCACCTGTTGTTTGCCTTTAGTCTTAGTCTGACGTAAAACATACAACACAAATCAATTCATTTTAACAAAATATGTGGATTTTTTTCCTTTATCATCCTTGTTTTATTTCAAAACTTGTAATTTCATATTTCTTCTTTACATTGACTTCTATAAATCTTAATATCAAAAATGAGAAAATGAGAAAATTCACTTTATTTTGATTGTAAATCAATTCAAGAAGCGATCTGTTCCTAACTAAACATTGTGCAATGCCTCCTGGACCCCTAACTAAACATTGTGCAATGCCTCCCGGACCCCTATGTCTGTGTGAGTTATCTACCTTGCTTCTGAGTTTTCTCTTGGCAGCGGCCTGCTTGGCTGCAGCGTCTTCCCCAGAGTCGGCCACAAACTCCAGTGTACTGTTCTCCTTGATGAGGACCATACCAACGCTGTGGAGGTAGACCTGAGCAAGCTCCAGGTAGCCCTGTCGCATCAGTCTGACAACACACGTCAACATTATCATTTACAACAACAAAAGTCAACATACTCAGCCATGGCAACAAAGGTCATCATACTCAGCCATGGCAACAAAGGTCAACATACTCACCATGGCATCACTCAACAATGACAACACAAGTTAACATAGCTGGACCATGACAACAAAGGTCAACATTATCATTTACAACAGCATAAGTCAACATACTCAGCCATGGCAACAAAGGTCAACCTTGACAATACAGGTCAACATAGTCTTACTACACAGCCATGACCACATATAGCTCAATATGTCTTTAAAAGGCAAATTTATTTCCAATTCTTTATATCATCATTTTTTTTTTATTCACAACACCTTCTAGTATAGCGATTTATATTCTAAATTTCTTTTAATTTCTAGCATGATATTTTGTTTTGTCCTAAATCAATGACAATATTTGCTGGTACCTACCCTAAATCATGGTCAGTTGAGAAGCTGATTTTGATGGAGTCAATCAATGTCTCAGCTGCTTTTCTGTGGTTAAACTTGCCCATGTATACCAGCATCCTCTGGACTTTACCTAGAGAATTAAAGCAAGAGAGGTACAGATCGTATAACCATATACATGGCAGTGTTGTCTGTGATTTAGTTATTCAATGAAATCTGATTGATCACAGTGACCAACTACAAACACATTATTGGTTCTGCCTACCTAAGTTGAAGAGTATCTCAGTGACCTACTTTAGAAAAACCAATCAATAACACTAATATAACTGGAGCAGAATAACAAAAACCTACATTAAAGAGGGCGTAGTCATGAATGCATCACTTAACTAAAATACATTGCTGGTGACACACATACAATTGAAACATGATCACAGTGACCTACATTTGACATGTTGGTTATGCTTACCTTACTCGACTGGCACAGGGTCTTAGCAACCTACTTTCAACTTATGTGTGTGCCATTTACATAGCTAAAACAGTAATCTTCTTTAGACAACGTGGGGGACATAGACACTCTAGAACATATTGATCTTATTTTAGGTACATTTTAGGGTGACACTTACTCGGCTGTAAGAGGATCACTGTGACCTACTTTAGTCACCTTTAGGAAGATAACTACCAAGTGGTAATTAACAAGGTCACTGTGACCTACTTTAGACCCCTTTAGGGTAACACCTACCAAGTTGGAGTAAGATCTCAGCCTCTAGGTTGGCCTCCCTCATCACTGCCACTTGAGACAGCTCCCGAGCAGTGGTCAGTACCCCCAGGGCGTGGGTCCAGGTAACCACAGGGTCATTGTCAGTTCTGTAACATACATAGTCAGTGTTATCTATAACATACAGCAACACAATGGCCAGGTGGTGCAGTGAATAGCACTCTCACCTTTCACCCGGACAGCAGGGATTTGATTACCTGATCTGATGTGAAAATGTTTGGGGTCAATGTTATCTATAATGGTCATCTATCTCCGTTAACTACAAAACATTATAAACAAACAGATAAAGTAAAATGTTATGTTTGCAAATGATTATTGAAATCAACTTTTATGTAACTTAATAAGGCTGTGATAAGTAAATTCCTGTCACCGTTTTCTACCTACCCTCCACAGATGTTTACTGTGATCAGAGAATGTTTTCTACCTTCCTTCCACGAATGTTTACTGTGATCAGAGAATGTTTTCTACCTACCCTCTATGGATGTTTACTGTGATCAGAGAATGTTTTCTACCTACCCTCTATGGATGTTTACTGTGATCAGAGAACGTTTTCTACCTACCCTCTATGGATGTTTACTGTGATCGGAAAATGTTTACTACGTACCCTCCACGGATGTTTACTGTGATCGGAGAACGTTTTCTATCTACCCTCTACGGATGTTTACTGTGATCGGAGAATGTTTTCTACGTACCCTCCACGGATGTTTACTGTGATCGAAGAATGTTTTCTACGTACCCTCCACGAATGTACTTGGCAGCATTACGTGCCATAGCGTGGCCCACTCTCAACTTGATCTGGGCTAGGCGCAGCACATGTGGGAGGTAGATGTTCCGCATGGGACCTACAGGAGCAGAGAAGTGGGACTTCTCTCCCTTAGGGTAGTAGTGTTCAATCTTCTCCCCAAGGTCCTCCATCTGTAACATGAGTTAGAACCAATCATCTTACATTGTTAGAGAAGTCAAGAAAGGCCTGAATTAATACAATGATGGTTTAGATATATCTTGCAATGCCTCTAAATAAGAAGTTATTGTATGATGAACACTGATCCTGTCTGGAGTAAGTTCTCATACCTGTTGTAATATAATATTCTGTGCTGTCAGGTACTGGTTCAGTGTCTTTTCTGTAAACACAGCACTCTCATCCTCTCTCTCCACGGCATCAATGTCTGTCTTCAGGACAATAGCCATGGCATACAGCTGCTCAGAAGGAACTGATCGCTTAGGGATCTTCTCGAGCAGTCCTATCACATCCTGTAATGTAAACAGTTACAGAACCATTAAACCTTTGGAGCAGAACCATATAGACTAGTACATGAGTATCATATTGCCAAAATTAGATGAAGTAATGGAGAAATTGACCACTCGGCAAAACCATAAAATTTGGATCTCCTGATATTTCCATTTTATTTTTATCTAAGACCTTGCACTCACCTTTAATTTGGCCACTGCAAAATCAGTTTCTTATTAAACTTTAACAATCCTCCCTATTCACTAGGATTCATCACATCCCAGACCCTATAGATAGACCTACCTTGACCAGAGAGGCAGTGTGCTCCAGACTCTTGCCCTCTATGATGTTGAGGAAGGCCCCTGACATCAGGAAGTCTGCCTGGGTCTCATTGTCCCCACAAGCTTCAGCCTCACTCAGACCCTCAACACAGTACTGGCGACAATCGGCAAGCTCCTGGAGGACTTTGATATCTGGATCAACTGAATAAAACATACAACCGATTCTGATCACTGACCTTTGACACGGACCAAACAGAGAATTAGAACTTGGTATCGCTATAGTTGAAATCACTCTGAATGACACCAAGCATATCAATTCATCCTTTAAGCATAAGTTAAACTAAACAAAGGATATTTTTATATCCTGACAGTGGATATCATGGTACCTTTTTTAAAATACTGATATTATCTTATTCAAGATATCTGTTCAAATATGCATATTAAGAAATATAATTGCACCCATGAGTGTGTACAGTGAAGAGGAAATTCTCCTCAGAATAAAGACTTCTGTCTTTTATTGGGAATGATTGTGTATACATTATCTACGTTAAGACATTAAGCTGGCTAATTATATATTATCACAAGAGATTGATAAATAGAAAAAGATAAAAGGTTCATATCTCATATCCACGTCAACAGTGCAGGCTCTCTACCTTTCATTTGTCCGAGGCCGCCAACCTGCAGCATGAGACACTTCACCAGTGCCTGGCGACAGTCAAGCCAAAGACGGGCATCAAGACGCGACCGACTCTGGAAGTTTTGGAACTGGAACTGGTTTGTTTCCGGAGACACAATCTTCACATCCTCCGCGTAGTGGATTCTGCGTGAACTGTTCTGACCCTTCAGGGACGAGGGCCTGACAAAAGAGATACACCAGTGTAACACAGGGACATATAGGGACAATAAAACATGGCTCACTGATATCACTCAGAACAACTCAAATACTTCTCACTAGTATCAGCATGCATCATTTTCACAGTCCTGTCACCTCAGCATAATGTGTAAGTACAATAATAAGAAACAAGAGTAACATAATTTACACTTCGAAATATCTATTTTGAAATAATTTGAACAATCTACTCCTCAGAACTACTTTATCACAGAATTTTGTATTGTACCATATATTAATGTAACCTTTCCAACAAAATACTTGAACTATACTCTATACATTTCAAGTTTTTAAAACACTCAGAACAAAATTTGCATCCTTAAATATGGACATCTGTTTATTATGTTAACAGCAAACTTACCTTAGACTGTTAATTTTAATCAAATAAAAGATTATAATACTTTAGAAAAAACAAAATTTGATATTTCCAACTGTTTATCTACAACTGAATAAGCATGAACAAGGTTTAATTCCACCTTTGTCCATGGTCTTTTCTGTAAGTAAGAAACAACAGAAGTATATGTGCATGATGAAGACATGAAAAAGGAAGCTTTGAAATCAGCTAATTATATCATTAATGAAACGGAGACAAACAGAGAAAGACAGACAAATGTGGAATCGAGGACGCTGACATATATAGGACAGTGCGTCAGGAACACAGACAGAAACAATCAAAGACAGATAGAATGGAAGAGAAGGAAAGGCATTGACATCTATTGGACTGTAGAACAGATATATACAGACACATGGATAGAGAGACAGACACAAAGGACATTACTACAGAGATAGTCTGAAACAGACACAGGGACAGACAAAGATGGATGCTGATATAGGACATTATTACAGAGATAGTCTGAAACAGACACAGGGACAGACAAAGATGGATGCTGATATAGGACATTACTACAGAGATAGACAGAAACAGTCACATGGACAGACAAAGATGGATGCTGATATAGGACATTACTACAGAGATAGACAGAAACAGTCACATGGACAGACAAAGATAGATGCTGATATAGGACATTATTACAGAGATAGACGGTCGGACAGACAGGTTTAGCCTGCCTTCACCGTAGCTATCACTCATAATCAACAGCTTTAGCCTGCCTTCACCATAGCTATCACTCATACTCAACAGGTTTAGCCTTCCCTCACCGTAGCTATCACTCATACTCAACAGGTTTAGCCAGCCCTCACCATAGCTATCACTCATACTCAACAGGTTTAGCCTGCCCTCACCATAGCTATCACTCATACTCAACAGGTTTAGCCTGCCTTCACCATAGCCTCCTTCATTCAACACCACACCTTCACCAGAGGCCCAAACATCAAATGTAACAGGTATAGGGAGTTTTAGGATATATACAAGACATATAATTCATTGTTGGATTAAATACAGACCTGAGTATTTAGAAAATGTTTGAAGTGAATTTATGGTAATAAAAAGGAAGGTAACAATACATGTATTTGTTACATAAATACCAGTCAGGTTTTAAACACAGGGAACAAGTGGAGCTACAATAAACATATATGTAATATACTCGGGTTGGGGGTGAGGGTGGGGTGGTGTAGGTGATTAAGGGTAGAGTTAAAATATATGTATATGGTACATACAAGTTACAAATAAATACAAGGAAATGGGTAAACATACAAATATAAGTAACAAAATGGGGTGAATTTAGGGTAGAATTATGTTATACGTACTATGTAATACACAGGGGAATTACAATATATACATATACAATGCATATAATACACTCGGGGAAGGGATAGGGTATGGTAATGATAACAGTAAACACTAAACATCTGTCAAACATGCAAGTGAGATCTGTGAAATATGAATTTCTAAATCAGCTTGATTTTAACCAAACTCTTTCCATTTTTCCATTTTTGTTTTTATTTTTCTACTTGTTGAAAAAAAAAATGAAACAATTTTGCATTTTTGCAAAAGAAAACAATCTTTCGTGTTTCAAGATAAAATTATGGAAGTTGACAGTCTATTCACAGCATGGTGACATATTATTTGTTTGTAATTATTAAGTAATAGTTAACCGTAACCATGGCAACAACATGCAGGGACAAATTTAACTCAAAAACAGTTTCTGGAGTCCATGACTGTCACACGGGGACAAATGTAACTCGGGTAATACAAATTAAGTATACAGTTGGAGTCCACAACCTCTGGACACACGTAACTTACTTTTGGCGATCCCGTGTGTGACTAAAACACGAAATGTCGCATAATGAAAGACAGAAGAAATGATGAACAAAGCAGAAAGAATGGTGATGTAGTCAGTACGAAACAGTGATTCATACAAAGTAACAGACAAAACATATTCAAGGCAACTAAAGGTGGGCCTTTACTGTGACATTCTATGATACGAAGTAAAACTAGGGGTGGGCCTTTACTGTGACATTCTAATGATACGAAGTAAAACTAGGGGTGGGCCTTTACTGTGACTTTAGGGGTGGGCCTTTACTGTGACATTCTATTGATACAAAGTAAAACTAGGGGTGGGCCTTTACTGTGACATTCTAATGATACAAAGTTAAACTAAAGGTGGGCCTTTACTGTGACATTCTAATAATACGAAGTAAAACTAGGGGTAGGCCTTTACTGTGACATTCTATTGATACAAAGTAAAACTAGGGGTGGGCGTTTACTGTGACATTCTATTGATACAAAGTTAAACTTAAGGTGGGCCTTTACTGTGACATTCTAATGATACAAAGTAAAACTAGGGGTGGGCCTTTACTGTGACATTCTATTGATACAAAGTTAAACTTAAGGTGGGCCTTTACTGTGACATTCTAATGATACAAAGTTAAACTAAAGGTGGGCCTTTACTGTGACATTCTAATAATACGAAGTAAAACTAGGGGTGGGCCTTTACTGTGACATTCTATTGATACAAAGTAAAACTAGGAGTGGGCCTTTACTGTGACATTCTATTGATACAAAGTGAAACTAAAGGTGGGCCTTTACTGTGACATTCTAATGATACAAAGTTAAACTAAAGGTGGGCCTTTACTGTGACATTCTATTGATATGAAGTAAAACTAGGGGTGGGCCGTTACTGTGACATTCTATTGATATGAAGTAAAACTAGGGTTGGGCCGTTACTGTGACATTCTATTGATACAAAAATAAACTAAAGGTGGGCCTTTACTGTGACATTCTATTGATGCGAAGTAAAACTAGGGGTAGGCCGTTACTGTGACTTTCTATTGATGCGAAGTAAAACTAGGGGTGGGCCTTTACTGTGACATTCTATTGATGCGAAGTAAAACTAGGGGTGGGCCTTTACTGTGACATTCTATTGATGCGAAGTAAAACTAGGGGTGGGCTGTTACTGTGACTTTCTAATGATACAAAGTTTAACTCAAGGTGGGCCTTTATTGTGACTTTCTAATAATACGAAGTAAAACTAAAAGTGGGCCTTTACTGTGACATTCTAATAATACGAAGTAAAACTAGGGGTGGGCCTTTACTGTGACTTTCTAATAATACGAAGTAAAACTAAAGGTGGGCCTTTACTGTGACATTCTAATAATACAAAGTAAAACTAGGGGTGGGCCTTTACTGTGACATTCTATTGATACAAAGTAAAACTAGGGGTGGGCCTTTACTGTGACTTTCTAATAATACGAAGTAAAACTAAAGGTGGGCCTTTACTGTGACATTCTAATGATAAGAAGTTAAACTAGGGGTGGGCCTTTACTGTGACATTCTATTGATACAAAGTAAAACTAGGGGTGGGCCTTTACTGTGAGACAATACCACTCTTAATCCAATATGAGAGAAACTCATTAAAATATAAAGGAAATCTGGGTTTAATCTACAAAAGTGTATAACTACCAAAGATATATATATCTATAATTAATTTTCATTACCGATGTATCTGTTGGTGGCCTAACACTAAGAAAGTACTGATTCATTGCTGTCAGATATAGTTTTACAACTAGATATTGACAGTCTAAAACAAGCTTATGCAGATGTGTGGGAGACCAGGTTGTAAAGGAGGCTAACTGTGAGCAGTAACACTCCACTAAAGAGTACTGTGGCAATCTCAAATGAGCAAATCATGTGATACCAAGGATGATGTATCTCATTATAAAGGCAAATACGTGTTATGTCCGTCTACAAAGTTTAGCATCACATAAGGGTTGATGTCAAGTTTGGATACACAGGAGGTTTCTCTTAGACAAAGGGTCTATTCAGAAGTGCTATGCAATGTTCTGTATGCATAAAAAAGAAGGATTAAAAAAAAAATGAACATAAAAAAGACTGTGCTCTACTCTACATACTGTGAGGTAAGGGGCCGTAACTCTAGTTACCTGTCTTGAGTTGTGTTTCCTCTGTAACAGTAATATAGCACATTTAACTCTAAAAAACAGTAACACTTTCTGAAAGTCCATTAGATATTTAAGTCAATTCTCCTGGTGTTCAAATACAAACTAGCAGTTAATTCACACTACTGTCTAAGAATTTATTGGTCAATTTTGTTTATACATTTACTGAACAGAACATTTCTCTAGCACTGCCACATACATGACAAAAGGTTTACAACAGACAATGTGTCACCTACCTCGGAGGATGGGGAACATCCTTTTTGGGTTTGAAGAGGTCAGATGACTTGAGAAGTTTGATGGATGACAGGACGATGCGAGCAGCCAGTGGAGCGTGCTGTTTCTGTCGCGCGATGGTGGCCTGTTGTAGCTTACACAACACCACCAGCTCTAGCTCAGCAGCAGGTAACTTCTCCAGCCCTACACATCAAATATACGTAATTATTAATGATAGAAGGAATCTGTTTGGCTTAAAACACCATGATCCAATTAAAGGAATCTGAAAGATTTGGAACTCAAGGAATCTAGTTGGCTAACAATACCAGGAATCTGATTCACTCAGATAAAAATGAATCTGATTATCTTATAATACAAAAAAGTAATAAGAAATCTGAAAGATGAAAATTACAAGATATTTGATTGGTTTACAATAAAAAAAAGACTGGTTTACAATACAACAGATATGATTGGCCTGACAATAAAGTGATAAAAAACAGGATTATTTTAAGCTAAATAAATTTCATCCAAATAACATTCACAGCATCGATCGTTTCTAAAGTTATAAACTGCAATAAAGTTAAGAATTTGTTATATATACCATTTTCAGCA
Source organism: Mizuhopecten yessoensis (assembly GCF_002113885.1). Lineage (NCBI taxonomy): Eukaryota > Metazoa > Mollusca > Bivalvia > Pectinida > Pectinidae > Mizuhopecten > Mizuhopecten yessoensis. Next base: position 288,907 of record NW_018406469.1, read on the forward strand.
TGTTCAGCATTTTCTTGGATGACTTCTGCTATAGTGGACACCATCTGGTCAGCCACAGCTAGCAATGTGCCCTTGATGAGCTCCAGTGTCAGTGGTTTCTTACTGCTGGTAAAGCGTCGCTTGACTTGAGCGCTCTCCAAACTCTCCAGGTCGTCCTCTGTACAGCAGACAACAGACATAGCACAAGCTTTCTTCCATTTCTACGAATTGTTTTGTATCAATACATTATCACATTACTGATCACTGACTTTCTCCTAGAAAATCTTTCTTTGTCATGTTTTGTTTTTAAATTCTGGTAAATATTCTACCAGTATCAAATTTGCCCTTCTAATTTAATTTCTAATGTAAAATCATCAATTTTCGTTGGGACATTAATTTTCGTTTATTTCATGGATAACAAAAATCCACGAAATTAAATACGCCCACGAAAACATGAATTTGGTAAGATATAGACAGGGGAAAAATCAGAAATCAGCTAAATATAATGTCCTTGATACAGGCTAGTATAAATTGAAAACCACGAAATTTTAAACCCACGAAAATAAATGCTTCTCCAGTATTACGTAGGCTGAAAAAGGGGGAAATTAAACTGCAGCCAAAATTTTCCAGAATACAGTATTAATTTACGATTTGTTTTCTGAGTAATGTTCCAGATATGAATGTGAAGCTTTATTTACCAGCATCCTTGCGACTTTCGGCGGCTGACTTCGCTTTCTGTTGTTTGGATGTCATACTGTTGGTGCCTTTCAGGTTCTTGTTTTTTGTCATTGTACTCATAGTGTATGGTTTAAGTGACCCCTGCCCTTCAGGTACCCTACAAGTTAAACAGGTCATATAACTATAAAAACACAGTCTATGGTAGCCAATGGGAGGGAGTCAGAATATCAGTTCAAACTATCAAAAACCTGATAAACACTATGTACCAATTAACATGTAAAGTATGAGAAATGTAACACTCCACAAAATCATTTTACTGTCGCATCTTGAGAGATAATAAGTATGATAAGGCTGATCAAGCTCCTGTATGAAATTCCAAGGCTGGACCATTCTACTTACCAGTCAGCCCCCAGTTTTATGTACATTATTAGTTTTACACATAATATACATGGTACGATTCAAACATTCATGGAATCAGTTCCTGTCCTACGTACGATATGATGCTGGAAAAGTGTTACATTTAGGCTTTAACAGTGATAACAAACTAGAACACTTCAAATGAATTGAAAATGGCCATTTGTATTCAAAACGACATGTTTTTATTAAAACTTTACCTTTTAAAGTTTTTGTCCAATGTACTTAAAAGTCTTAGATGGGGTAAAGGTTTAACTTGTATTTACTCTAAGCTTTGCAAGGAACAAAAGATACATGTTTTACTCTGAGCTCCGATTGGCTCCGATTGATTACCAACAATTCTACCAGATCTCGAATAGCAATATATGGGGACTTTTCCTGTTCTGTGTTCTGGTAAGGATACTGCTAAACATTGCTACTCGATTGATTGATGGATTGATTGATAGGTTTTACGTTCGCTTCACTACCGAGTAGTTTGGTTATCCAGCAGACGAATCACATATTGCTACTTTTGGTTCTGACAGGGATATGATGGGGTACTTTAATTTTCATGCCTCTGTTTGATGTAAGGGGAATCTTTAATGTTCTAGGATTTAATAGATATGAAGGAACTTTTGATACATTTGGGTATGACAGGGATAAAATGGAACACTGTTACTGTTGACATGAATGGAAATAAGCGTGAACTTTGATCATCTTGACTCTGATAAGAGAACAGGTGAGTTTGCTACCACATACAAATCATTACAACAAATGTTACAATAAAATAAAAGTTTTCCCAATACATTATGTTCATCTATGCCTGAAATGTGAAAGTACATCTCTAATGTAATGTCAGTGGTTACTTCTCCAGTACACTATTGTGTACAGCTAATTCAAAACTTAAACTAGTACATTCAAAATGACCTGTAACATTTGCAAGTTCAGTGTAAACATATAAGAACATTTCATTTCTGAAAAAGAATGACTGGCAAAAACAGAGAAGTCAATGTGACAGGTCAGCTAAGTTGTATGTATCCATACTTGTACATAAGTATAGGTCAGCGTAGTTGTATGTACCATACCAGTACACAGATATAGGTCAGCTTAGTTGTATGTGCCCATAACAGTACACAGGTATAGGTCAGCTTAGTTGTATGTACCATACCAGTACACAGGTATCGGTCAGCTTAGTTGTATGTACCATACCAGTACCCGTATAGGTTGGCTTAGTTGTATGTACCATACCAGTACACAGATATAGCTCAGCTTAGTTGTATGTGCCCATAACAGTACACAGATATAGGTCAGCTTAGTTGTATGTGCCCATACCAGTACACAGATATAGGTCAGCTTAGTTGTATGTGCCCATACCAGTACACAGATATAGGTCAGCTTGGTTGTATGTACCCAGAACAGTACACAGGTATAGGTCAGCTTAGTTGTATGTGCCATACCAGTACACAGGTATAGGTCAGCTTAGGTGTATGTACCATACCAGTACACAGGTATAGGTCAGTTTAGTTGTATGTACCATACCAGTACACAGGTATAGCTCAGCTTAGTTGTATGTACCATACCAGTACACAGATATAGCTCAGCTTAGTTGTATGTGCCCATAACAGTACACAGATATAGGTCAGCTTAGTTGTATGTGCCCATACCAGTACACAGATATAGGTCAGCTTAGTTGTATGTGCCCATAACAGTACACAGATATAGGTCAGCTTAGTTGTATGTGCCCATACCAGTACACAGATATAGGTCAGCTTATATGAGAGATTACAGAAATGATGGGGAAACATAGGAAGAGATCAGTGAATGAAACAGTAGTTGTATGTACCCATAACAGTACACAGGTATAGGACAGCTTAGTTGTATGTACCCATAACAGTACACAGGTATAGGCCAGCTTAGTTGTATGTACCCATAACAGTACACAGGTATAGGTCAGCTTAGTTGTATGTGCCCATAACAGTACACAGATATAGGTCAGCTTGGTTGTATGTACCCATAACAGTACACAGGTATAGGTCAGCTTAGTTGTATGTGCCCATAACAGTACACATATAGGTCAGCTTAGTTGTATGTACCATAACAGTAAACAGGTATAGGTCAGCTTAGTTGTATGTAAGTTGTATGTACCATACCAGTACACAGTCATAGGTCAGCTTAGTTGTATGTACCATAACAGTACCCAGGTATAGGTCAGCTTAGTTGTATGTAAGTTGTATGTACCATACCAGTACACAGATATAGGTCAGCTTATATGAGAGATTACAGAAATGATGGGGAAACATAGGAAGAGATCAGTGAATGAAACAGTAGTTGTATGTACCCATAACAGTACACATATAGGTCGGCTTAGTTGTATGTACCCATAACAGTACATGTATAGGTCAGCTTGGTTGTATGTACCCATAGCAGTACACAGGTATAGGTCAGCTTAGTAGTATGTACCCATAACAGTACACAGGTATAGATCAGCTTAGTTGTATGTACCATACCAGTACATAGGTATAGGTCAGCTTAGTTGTATGTAAGTTGTATGTACCATACCAGTACACAGATATAGGTCAGCTTATATGAGAGATTACAGAAATGATGGGGAAACATAGGAAGAGATCAGTGAATGAAACAGTCATAACAGTACACAGGTATAGGTCAGCTTAGTTGTATGTACCCATAACAGTACATGTATAGGTCAGCTTAGTTGTATGTACCCATAACAGTACACATATAGGTCAGCTTAGTTGTATGTACCCATAACAGTACACAGGTATAGGGCAGCTTAGTAGTATGTACCCATAACAGTACATAGATATAGGTCAGCTTAGTCGTATGTACCATACCAGTACACGGGTATAGTTCAGCTTAGTTGTATGTACCCATAACATTACACAGGTATAGGTCAGCTTAGTTGTAAGTACCATACCAGTACACAGGTATAGGTCAGTTTAGTTGTATGTACCCATAACAGTACATGTATAGGGCAGCTTAGTTGTATGTACCATACCAGTAAACAGGTATAGGTCAGCTTAGTAGTATGTACCCATAACAGTACATAGATATAGGTCAGCTTAGTCGTATGTACCATACCAGTACACGGGTATAGGTCAGCTTAGTAGTATGTACCCTAGGTCAGCTTAGTTGTATGTACCCATACCAGTACACGAGTACACAGGTATAGGTCAGCTTAGTTGTATGTAACATACCAGTACACAGGTATAGGTCAGCTTAGTTGGATGTACCCATAACAGTACACAGGTATAGGTCAGTTTAGTTGTATGTACCCATAACAGTACACATATAGGTCGGCTTAGTTGTATGTACCCATAACAGTACACGGGTATAGGTCAGCTTAGTAGTATGTACACATAATTAGTTGTATGTACCATACCAGTACATAGGTATAGGTCAGCTTAGTTGTATGTAACATACCAGTACACAGGTATAGGTCAGCTTAGTAGTATGTACACATAACAGTACACAGGTATAGGTCAGCTTAGTTGTATGTACCCATACCAGTACACGGGTATAGGTCAGCTTAGTAGTATGTACCCATAACAGTACATAGATATAGGTCAGCTTAGTCGTATGTACCATACCAGTACACGGGTATAGGTCAGCTTAGTTGTATGTACCCATAACAGTACACAGATATAGGTCAGCTTAGTTGTATGTACCATACCAGTACACAGGCATAGGTCAGCTTAGTTGTATTTACCATACCAGTACACAGATATAGGTCAGCTTATATGAGAGATTACAGAAATGATGGGGAAACATAGGAAGAGATCAGTGAATGAAACAGTATACGATTGTTTCATGGCTAGTTGGGGAACAGTCAAAACTATCATCCCGAGGTAGGGGGAAGCCCTGGGGAAATGTTTGCCCGAGGCCGGTAGGCCAAGGGCAAACAGTTCCATAGGGCTTCCCCCTACCGAGAGATGGTAGTTTTGACTGTTCCCCAAATAGCATTGAAACAATTGTTTTATTACCAAATAAATATTAGTATCAATGATGCATGCAATGCCATTGCTTCAACACTGAGTCGTGGTCACCGAAACGCTTAAACGGGGCTTTCGAGGGGGGATTTCTGCGCATCTAATTCGAGCCGGGTAACAGTTTACTCTGACCTGGAAAACAGTTTTCACTGTTTCACCCCTACAGCCGAAATTGGACAAAAGCCAAGAAACAGTCAAAAATTACTAATTATAATATATATAAACTATTGGGTAACAATATAAATTGAAATGGAATTTAAACTGAATAATATAATGTAAGCATTGAAGACATTCCTGGGAATTGATGTGGGAGGTGGGGTATAAATAAGAAGATTTACAATAACTTACAGGAACTGATGGGAGAAGAAAGGTACAAATGGGGTATAGTATTTACTGCTGTTCGTAGGAATTGATGTATGTGTATGTAGGGGTATCAATGATAAGATTTACAGCCATTTACAGGAACCGTTGTTGGAGGAGGTGTATAAATGAGGATAGATAATTTCCGACTAAGAACCACAACCTGTCTCCATATACAAGGCCTAATACTAAACATGCATCCATATCTCATACTACAGGTAAATACAAAGTGTGTATTGATCAGTGGGTTGATTAGTACTGACTCATACTGGCATGCATTAACATTTAATGAATTTCAAGATGAGTAACTAATGTTTTCTGTGTAAGATATAGTACAAAGTTCACTTTAAACTGTAATCCTGACTTATTTGGTATAACTTAGTGACACTGCTATAGTTGTTAATGGTAAGTCTCTGACAAGGTAATTTAGACATTCTGTTACCTTATACATGCTGTCTACCAATAGCCATTCTGATTAGGCAGTTTACATTAATTCAACTGTAAGTGTTTATTACAGATTTTAAGGTAAATTCAGTAGGTTTTTTTAAATTATATTTGTAAGGTTATATATTGTTAACTGTTTTACGTTTTCAAGATGTATCTCCTTATATGTCTCTGTCTAAGTAAGCGTTTGCGCTTACTAACAAACAAGGAAAAGTAAACAATCACCATCCAAGATAGTGTCAAACTTCAATTTAATTATCAATAGAATGTAAAGAAACATAACTTCATACGAAAATAACCACAGATACAATACAATAAGTCAATCCCTGGGAAGTGCTTCATCATTGGGGAGACAATATTCTTAGATTCATGTTTCTCATATTACAACAGATAATATTTATTCTGTTATTATAATAATAAAATGACTGGAACTGAACCCACAGCTTGTGGTTGTCCCTGTGAAAGCCTTTAACAATCATTAATTATCAAAAGGATGAACAATTTGTAGACAAGATACTTTATCTTTAACCCTTCACCACTGTGCACCATAATGGACTCATCCAGATCAATGCATGGTAGAGTTTACAAAAGCTACATAGGGGTGAAAGGGTTAAGCAAATTGATTCAGTTTGTACAAAATTGCTCCTTTAGAAAATGAAGCACTCCGATGATTGGGATTTGGTTGGACGAGGGTTTAATTATATTTGCAAGGTTATATATTGTTAACTGTTTTACCTTTTCAAGATGTATCTCCTTATATGTCTCTGTCTAAGTAAGCGTTTGCGCTTACTAACAAACAAGGAAAAGTAAACAATCACCATCCAAGATAGTGTCAAACTTCAATTTAGTTATCAATAAAATATAAAGAAACATAGCTTCATACGGACACATACAGACAGTGCTACAGGAGAGAGGATGGGGAGGGAATGGGGCCATGCATGACTGATCCGACTATAAATATATACCAGTAAGCCATGCGTGCAATGTATACCTGACTTGCCTCACGTAGCGAGACACAAGTTTGCGCATAATGGTGGAAACATGGCAGCTGATGAGTGGGAAAAGAAAATGCAGCAATTTCATATTACACAGCGATCACAATACGTGATATATACATCCATACACGACATGATATATGTTATACAATATTGTTACTACCGTGTCGTACAGTACAACATATATTTAACAAACAATTATACTACCTACCATATCCACACAATATAATCTACTAAATGAATACTGTGACATACAATATGATCTACTAAGTATCATATCATACAATACAATCTACTAAATTCTGTGTCATTCAAAAAATAAAATACAATCTACTGAATAAAGTAATGGACAGACGGTGGCAATATTCCAAGACTTTTCTTAGATATACAACTGATTGTCACAATTCTTACCTCATATTTCTGACTCACCAAGCTATTCCAGGAAAACTTATGCTAATTCCCAAGAATTTAGCATTTTTTCACACATTAGTGATATCAACAATGTGTTCATTTTTTCAAGGGTTGTAGAAGAAATGAGCTTTTTTTAAATACAATTTTCATTAGTCCTGTGATTTGTTTCCTGGGACAGCTCAGCAAGCTGTGTAAAATGAGGCTAAGATCATGAAAAACGTCAGATATCTTGATCACAACCTTAAAAACGAAAGAAACAAATTAAGTGAAATTTATATATGTCAGACTGTACAGGTTATAACTAGGAATACTTACAACACATCCTCAATGACGGGGATGACAGGAATACTCTCCCCCAGGGACACAAAGAAGTGGGCCTGGACCAGCGCTAGGTGACAGGTCATGTGTGGACCGTACAGCGTGGCCAGACTAGAGGGAAGTCGTTTGTCTAGGAGGTTCTCCAGCAGCTGTTAAATGGAAGGAATGGTGTTACTTAACGATGGCAAGAATAACATCACAGGTATCTCACAAGGTTCAATGGTATTTCATGTTTAAAAAGTGTTACCTCATGAGTAAAATGAATACTTCGACATCTCACAAGGTTCAATGGTATTTCATATTGAAAAAGTATTACCTCACGAGTAAAATGAATACTTACACATCTCACAAGGTTCAATGGTATTTCATATTGAAAAAGTGTTACCTCACGAGTAAAATGAATACTTAGACATCTCACAAGGTTCAATGGTATTTCATATTGAAAAAGTATTACCTCACGAGTAAAATGAATACTTAAGACATCTCACAAGGTTCAATGGTATTTCTCATCAAAAAAGTGTTACCTCACAATTAATATGAATACATACAGATATCTCACAAGGAAAAGTCTACACAACCACTATCTGTTGTTAATACTGTTGCTTGGTAAATTATATCAGAAAGTAAAATCTGAGGCCAAATTGAATACAGAAATGTTAATGTTTGACAAATAAATAATATGCAAAATTGATTGGCTGTATGGTCAAATGTAATCAGGAGAATGTCCATTCAAATTGAAAAGTGAGAAAATTTGCTTTCAATTACAACTCAAGACAACTTATATCTTTTTTTTTACTGTGGCCCACAGGGCATACCTTCATGTTTGCTGGCTCTGTAATAGGCTTGGCTGTGTTGAACATCACAGGCTTCATCTTGGACTCCACCTGACGGAAGTTGCTATCGCCTGTATGTGGGAGTCGCTCCCCATGCAGAAGTCGCTGAAGTGTGATAATCGCCTCGGTGAACAGCGACATGTCTGTGAGGATCCGCACCTTCAAGATACGGCCATCAACACAACGCTGGAGGTCACGGCAAACAAAGGTCGTGAAGTGTAGGTACAGAGTCAGCAGTGGCAGCACCTGCATGGTAGATAAACAGGAATGAGACAAATGTGGATATGTTTGTGACAGTCTATATATGTACATCACAAAGGTCAGGCACCAGAAGGGTAAGATTCCTTCAGCAATGTGTACAATCTAAAATTTGTTATTTTTGTACACTTAAAAATAAAATTTACAACATGTGCTGGTTCTAAAAGCAGAAATTATAAAAAAACATCTTCTAAATGTCTTGTATGACCCTGAATCATTTTCCTTTTACAGTACTATAATTAACCATGTACTAAATAAGTCCTTACAAAGAGGTTATGTCTGCCTCTCGCCAGTTCTTCTGATGTCCAGCGTAGAGATGACACCAGTGTGCGTCCGTCCATCCGAAACTTGTCGGATAAGAGGTCAATGCCTGGGACAAGGTTTGTGACCTCACAACCCTCTCCGACCTCGTACATGGCATAGTCACGATCTGCAGTAGGGTGGGGTAGGGAGGATCGGAACAGGGCCTGTAGGGAGAATAAAACATCAACAATTGTTTATTTACAGACTATCAACAATGTAGGGAGAATTAAACTTCAATGACTGTATATTTACAGACTATCAACAATGTAGGGAGAATTAAACTTCAATAACAGTATATTTACAGACTATCAACAATGTAGGGAGAATTAAATGTCAACAACTGTTTATTTACAAGCTATCAACATACCAATTCCGAGACATAGTCCTTCCTTGTTTTCATACCTTCATATATACCATGATTTTAGATCTGTTTAGATGTTTGACATAAGTTACCCCACGCCGGGAGTCAAAAACACACATGCCAGCACACTCAGTTCAAACACTCTACACCTCACGTCCAAATGATAAAATGTTGAAACATTTCTCTCAACCAACATCACTTTAGTAGCTGTAGTAGTCAGTTTGCTGACTGACTAAGGATTTTGATAGACAATAATATTGGATTGTACAAAAAAAGAAATAAAATCTACATCAGTAGAGATATACAGCAGTGATACCTTGAAGAAGTACCCAGACAGGAAGCAGCACTCCATACGCAGACCAAGGTCCTGGGTCAGTATATACCTGTGGACAATTAACACAATAAGGTATAAGGTTTGGATATAATGTAGATATGATTACTGTGTACCGGGACATTTTCGCCCAGTCAAACTTTCGCCCTTCGGCCATCAACTCAGTTTTCGTCCAGTGTAAATTTAGCCCTCCACAAAAAAATTACTATGTATATTATACTGTCTACTATATTGGCTGTAATGATAGATTCGCCCTTGTTAAAGGGGGCTAAAAAGTCGAAAATTAAACTGAAGAGAAAATGTCCAGGTATACAGTATGTTTGTTTAATATTCATAAGAAACTCATTCTAAATACATGACACCGGCTTAGGGTAACCCAACATAATCTGATAAATGTTTGTATATACTTCCTAATCAATGTTTGAGATATATGTCCGAATCTGACAATGTGATCGCTGTGCCAAACTTGCCCCTATCAATCTGGTTCTACTTACTGAGCGATCTTTGAAGCAAGGACACCCCCAAGTACACATCCCCACAGACCACAGTGCTGCAGCATGTCCGAGCTGACATCGGTGCTGTTATCAAAGAGTTGGCGCCAGGTGTGGAGAGCATCGGAGGTGTTGAGGGTGTAGTCAAGGGACTCCGCCCACCACTGGTACGCCGACCTGTAACATATATATCACTACATAATAACTGTCATTAGAAGGAATCTACGTGGAAAATGGATCTGCTATAGAAACATATTGGTCTAGTATTTGGAAAGGAGCATATCGACTACGTACAACACAGGAATAATGACCTCAAGTCAGCATCTCTATCTCAATTAAGTCAGTCGTTGTGGTACCAATAGATTTCTGACTGTACGTACCTGATGTTGGAGGAGTGGTACTGGAGGTTACCCAGTTCATGCATTGCCTGGGCCGCTAGGCCTCGTTGGTTTTTGGCTATCAACATTTCTGAAAAATAAATAATTACTTGTTGTATATATATCAATTAATTTTTAGAATATTTTAAATTGTAAAACTCATAAATATTGAAATCAACATATTTTTCAAACACCCAATATAGCAATACAATTGGACCTATTCATTCATCAGTGTGTTTAAATGCTCTACTTGATTACAACAAAGAATTATTTCAGCTTTCATAGTTCAAGTTATAAACAGTTATTTGAAAGATCTTACCTATGGTCTTTTCATACGAGGAGATAACAGTGCCCAGCTGTGAGCGTGGCATGCATGAAGTCTGAACATCGTCAATATGTAGATATTCCTCACGACTGATGTCGAGGGGCATGGTAGGCTGGGGGCGTGCTGTGTTGGGGGTGAACTCCACCTTGGACACTTGTCGACTCAGGGGTAAGTCACTTGCTGTAAACAGTATATACAATTTTAAAATTTAAGTAGGACTAAAGGAGTGCCATGTTGGGGGTAAACTCGTCTTTGGACACTGGGGGCCTGTTCATGTATGCTGAACAACAAGTTTGTCAGTTTTAAAAAGTAACATTTTCAGGTATAAATCCTGTCAGACCTGTAAATATTTATGCAGGCCTAGCAAGGCTTTGTTAAGGCTCATCTGAAAGCAGCATCAGATTACTAGGTCCAACCACGAACAACTCTGGTCAAACTGGTTCAATCGTTTAATGCTACCTAGGTATCACCGGGTAATGTCTGCAACTGTTAACAGGAAACCATGAGTCAGGGGTTTATTAAGACAGGTGAGAGATTCCTTGGAAAGAGATTTGTGAAATAGGTTATAGATCAGCGAGACAGATAAAGAAGTTCAGAGACAAGTGTTACTTACAGTTCTGCTGTCCAGCCAGATAGAGGACCAGGAGTCGTCGGCTGTGTTGGAGGGCGTGGCATGTGTACTGGGACTTGTCAAACACTGTTCTCAGTACAGACAGACTGTGGGGTACGTCCAGGGGCACCGATACATTCCTCTTACCATCCTCACCTACAACGCCATATACCATACTTATAGAAACATCAAATAACAGATGCTGTTAAATCGTAACACAAGGCACATTTAGAGGACACCAGACAGGTTCTATATGAATACATGTACCATCTTGGAAGAACAAACTGGGTAAACAACATTCCTATCTACTTAACTAATTATACAGATTAATAAAAAAAACAATCTTAGAACTTTAAGCCTAAAAACAGAAAGCTGAGAACTGGTTCTGTTTAAAACACCTAGATTCCGCAAGATTCACTATTAGATTTCAAAGAAGCACTGCCAAGTGGCAGCATCAATGAGGACTCACTCAAGATATTCTACCTTACAGAATTGTGATGAGACATAAAAGTCATTATGAGGAGAAAATATATATTGAAACAAACGTACCAATTCAGATAGACATGATTTTTAAGAAGAAAGTTTTACTTGTGTAAGCGCCATGGCCGAGGGGGTCAATCTGTGCTCCGGGCTGTATGTTAGATGAGCGTAGCTTGTCACTGCTGACGACCAACTGGCTGTGTATGTATTTCTTGGCTGTGATAACGCCGTTCACCTGCTGCATGAGGAGTTTGATGTGTGACTGAGGTGGTACCTCCCCGCCCAGCTCATAGATCTGATCCTCAAGCTGTCTCTGGGCCTGAACCAATACCGGTATCACCTGCTCCGCATACCGGTCACTGTAACAGGACACATTTACTGGTTAACAGAATTTTTACAACTACAGGACTCCAAATAAATTCATTTTAGGAAAACTATGGCTATTATCCTGATTGTGTTTCCCTTGCTGAAATGTGTTAATTGCTAAACGTATTAAAAGTGAGGCGCTTGAATTAATCATTGGCAGTCCTTGTTAATAATAATAAGATATGTTCTAGATCTCATAAGCATTAAGTAGTTATCTTATTAAATAATAACATGTAAAGTAATTCTTAATGTGAAGTTAAACAAAAGAAATACTAACTTGGACAGAGCGCTGAACCTGAGAGCGATGTCTACCAGCTTTTCCCACTTCTGTTCATAGTACAACAGCTCCATGACTCTCATCACCAGTCTCCGTACCCAGCGCAAGTCACTGATGCTCAGGTTGTCTAGAGGATTCTCAAACTTCAGGTTGGCTCCTCCTTTTTCATCCTTGGCCTCCCCTGTCCATGACTCAAACAGTTCTCCGAGCTTACGGTTCTTCTTCCTCTCCTAAACATTCATAATGCCAATATTAAGCCAACTGTTCACACAGTATACATTTATCCTTTTATACCAAAAAAACATGATTGCAAACATTGACATGATGCATAAAAATCAACAATAAACATATACCAGTACTTATTGACCAATTAATTTCCTACAAAACTGTATAAATCCCTGATGCATGTCTATGTTATCTTTAAGTTTTCCACAAACAGTTTGATAGTTATCCTGTATGGCCAGATTAATTCCTACAGACAAACAGAATGCCTAGGCCAGGTCATGGTTACATCTACCTTATTGGCATGGGCCTCTAGATCCAGCTGGAACTGAGCAAGCATGTCCAGGACACAGTCCGCTGCCATGTAAAATGGCCTCCACACTAGACCGCGCAGCTGGTCAATGGACAGCAGACCGTCGTCCGTGTTGGGGTTCGGGGAGAAAGCTCGCAGGAGGGCAGTGTGGGCACAATTCCACAGTGACCGACATGCATTCTGTAATAATGTCCAGTGCTGACCTCTGTGGGCCAAATTCTGAAACAAAGTAAAAAAAAATACAATCAGTCTTTCATCTAATGTTTACTGAAATTGTGTCATTGTCCATCCCCAAGTCCAACTTATCATTTTCTTAGATATAGAAAAAATCTGAAGCACTTTCATTTCATACATCTCTAACTTACTATGGCCCTCCTGAAGTAGGTGAAGGTCCTATGGAGGGCCTCCTCTGTATCCTTGGATGATAGCATGATGTTGTCCATAGGTTTGGCTGTAGCCTTGGGCATGTTACTGACATCAGACCTGTATGTACGAGGCGTGTCCTCGGGCTCAGGCGGTATAAAGTACAGAGGGGGTGGGGCATTGCCTGAAACAATACAAGAGATTGTTAAATTTAGTCACTAAAACTTCCTTCAAAACATCAGCTTACCAAAATGTTTTAAATGAAACTGGTTTCCCTACAGAATTATTTCTAATCTGTTATCATTACCTGTTGCCATGGCTGCGGCGATTTCTATGCCGGTGGCAGTAGTGCGAGGACGTGCCTCCTGCTCATACCCAACATCCATGTTGTCCATGTCAGACTCGTCGAAACCCTGCCCGTTGTACCTCTGGCGTTTATTGTCCCCGCTCTTCCTCGTCGGTCCTCCCTCCCAGCCAACTACTAGAGTCCCTGCAGTTTCATACGTGAACCATTCCTGGTCTAGGAAGTTGGTCCTGAGAATGCACGGAAACACATTGATAAGAGATATGTAATTGAGTGGTTCAAATGACAAAACGTTACTATTCTCGTCATGAAAATGAAGCAAGCAAATAACGTAGAGCATAGAATGTAGCTAGTTATCAAATTTCACCGTAAGACATTTAGCGATCGTTGAAGGATTGTAGGTTACTATACCTGTACATGCTACTGCTGGAGGTGCCGAGAACCTTGTCTCGTGTTTCTAACTTGTGTAGGAATGAGGAGAAGTGACTCAATCCCTGGATTAACGTCAGCTGTAAACAAAGATTAACATATTAAGTCACACCATCCTGACAACTGATATACTAACACACCGTTCCTACGACTGATATACAAACACACCGTCCCGAAAACTGATATACAAACATGGATTCATGAGATGTTACACTTTTTCTTACAACCGTTAATAAATCTATCGCATCAAGTTTACTTACCTGACATCTCCATGGTAACTCATCAATACAGAGTTTGCGCAGACGCCTTCGTCTTAACCACTGTTTGAACATGTCGGGCAGGTGGGCCGTGAACTTTTCGATCGCCTACAACACAGAGAATTGATAAAACAATTAGTAACAACCATCATCATTCAGACCCCAGATAACATGTAACACTGTTTGTTCCTTTTTCCTGGTACTCTCAGTCATTTCCCTACCACAAAGGAATAACATGTCCGTAGAAATAATGACAACTTCATCACTAATATATACAACAGTTTACTGGTACATGTATCTGGAAATTTCTGCTGCAGTTTAATTTTTGCCATTTCCGACCACCGTATAGTAATTAGGGCAAGTTTATCATTACAGAGAACATTAGTAAACAACATCAAATGCATAGTAATTAAATGTGAAGGGCAAAATTAATACTGGGCAAAGGGATTATTCTGGCGAAGGGCCAAGTTTTACTTGGCACAAATGTCCAGGCATACAGTGTACTAAGAAAAAAGTACATCCCAAATATACAACACTGATGTGATTGTATGGCTGGCTGAGAACACACCTTGAGTTCTGCTTCCTCCTGGGCTTGTCTCGCAGCTTCAGTCATGTTGGGGTTAACTTGGAGGGGCTGAAAATAATATCACCTTACATTAGTAACAGCAGTAAGACAAAGGACAGGTATACGTAGCCAGCAATAACACTGTTATCTTTATCTAGTTTCAAACCAATGATCCATTTACATTTACAAACCCTCCATCACTAATCAACTTTATTCACCAATGTATTTCTCACCTTCTCTGTTTTCATCTTCCCCTTATATTACTTGACCCCAGACTTGTCCTCAATATCTAGTTAACCAATGTCCCCTTTATTTACCTGTACCCCTTGTTGCTGGCCTTTGCCCTTTGTGTTGACATTGAAACCCTGTTCTTAGTCTATGTTACTGATATTGAAATTTACCCCTGTTGTTGACATAAACCACCTGTCACTGACTTTTCCCCTGATACAGTTGACCTTTCTCCCATTGTTGATGCATGTCCCCTGATTTGACCTTTGCCCTATGTTGATGACCTTTTTCCCTTTCATTATTTTCTCTGTTCTTGACCCCTGCCCTTTTTGTGACATTTGCTCCCAATTGTTGACCTATGACCTGTCACTGATCTATGCCTGTATTGCTGGAACCCTGACCTTGTATTGGCGCCGGCGTTTGGGCCGAGGCGTGGCCTTTGAGGGGGAGGACTTGCTGGGAGAGGCCTTGGACATCTGGCCAGGGATCTTAGGGACTGTCATGTCCTTTTCCTTGTTGTACTCCACCACTGCTGCGTGGAAACGCTTTGGATCATCCCCCGTCACCGTGACAACCCCTGCCCCAGGCTGCTTACCTAGGAATGGCTTCATACCAATGATCTGCTCATTGCGTCTGTTAAATTAAGGGTCAAATTGTCATCTGGATGAACATACTATCATTTCTTATTTTAAAAACATTTAAAACAAAATGAATTGTCCCTTTATTTTACTGTTATATGTTTGCTGATTTGATGAGAAGTTTTAAGTAAGAAATACATTATTATAAATTACAGGATGTTATAGGGTAATCACCTGGTAAGCCAGTTAGCTGTCTCATCACACCAGTCTGCAGCCTGCTGGGACATCCCCTCTGTAAGGGCCTTCTGGGCTACCTGGACGAAGAACTCCAGGTAACGATGGCGCCGCTTGAACTTGGCCACTAAAACACAGCACATCATATACAGTTATGATACCATGTGGAGAAACCAACATTGTTAGTACATTGCAGTTCTGATTGGCTTAAATATTTATGAATACACAATGAAATAGAGTTATAGTCTCAACACTTCGGAAATAACTGCCCAGAGTATCAAACAGAAACTTGTCGTTAAAAATAACGCTGTACCTTCTCGATAGGCCAGTTTACTTGGCAGGTATGCAATGTAGGCGTGGAGGATGCTGGGGTCTTCATAGCCGGTCAGTTCATGGTCATACTGTGCCTGTTTGGACAGACTCAGCATGTGGGCCTCCAAGGCCTTCAGCTCCTCATTGGTGGGTCCGTCCCCATCCTCCTTGGTCCCTTGACCGCCTGCCCCCATTTTCTTTGCACGCTTCTTTTTCATCATCTGTAGTGGTGCTGTGTCTGAGTCAGTGTTGTCAATGGATATGTCTACCTGCAGATCACTAGCTGCAGTTGTTGTCCCATCCCCAGGGGTTTTTTGAGTGTCCTTCCTAGTCGGCTCGTCAAATGTCTCCAGGGCCAAAAGCTTACGACCCGACTCATTGAGTGAGTTAGCCAGTTGTTTCTGTCCCCATGCTCTCAGAACCTACAGAAAAGAAATGTGCTCTTCATTAATACAGGTAGCCACCAAGAGCTACAGTCTTACAACTGGTTAGTCAAAGGTGTTGTATCTTTGTAGGCTATCTAACCATCTATGAAAGACCATACGATAGTAAAAGCCCTACCTTTGCCATGTGGTAGGTGATAGAAGCAGTCATGTGATGTAGACTGTCTGCGATGTTCGGTTGACGTTTCTGTCTCAGTCCAGCAGGAATCTCCTGGAGTACGACGTGACAACGCTGAAGAACCTAGACACACAAGCAAACATACAATATTAACTAAATACAGTTTAGAGTAGTCACATATATCAGATACAAAGCAACATTTTTTTATAATAAAAAAGAAAGCTTAAGCAAGTACATATATGTACCATGCATTCCAGTTTGAAACACAAAATGTTTTTTTTCTCAAATGCACCCATAATATTTGTGAGAAAAGCTGAGGATTAAGGCAGTACCTGTATGACAGCTACAGAAGGTATCTTGTAGAAGATGAGGGGAGCCAACAGACCATACACCTGGACTACAGATTGGAGGGCCAAGTTAGCTTCATTCAGCCAGCCTGCTAACTCTATAGCCACCAACATCCTCTCACACTCCGCAAGACGCTTCATCTGTAGTGGTAAAACATGATGTGTCGGATCATCTATAGATAGGAAATGTAACCTTCAAATAAATACTGGTGATTGTAACTCTACTGATGTAACCTTCAAATTAATATGCGAGATAGAGCCAACGTCAATGTTGAGTAGGTTGGTTGAGTAGGCGGGGTACTGCGCTATGAGTGTGGATACCGAAAGGTATGCAGGGCGATTGAATAAAAAGTTGCATATAAATCCAGGTAGGTTTCAATCACAACACGCTCAAGCGTTACCAATGCGTGGGTTTTTATTACGGTCAGCTAGTTTCGACTCTATGTGCGAGTCTTCATCAGGACATTTTTTCAAGATATTTCAGCCCCTGAAGTACTAAAAATGGGGTGCACTTTTACATTGTTAGTTATTACATGACGTCATCAATAGATAGATAATACACAATAGTGAAGGGCGGGTAAGCCCTTCTTAGATGTTCTAACTTTATAGATATGCTGTGATTATTAAAAATGTCTTTCTCTGAAATTCAAACTTATTGTTCACATGTAGTTTTATATATTAACGTGCTACGGTATTTCCGTAGATGATTTTATATTATCACTGACGATTGTAACACTTGATGTAACCTTCAAATAAATACTATATGATTGTAGCACTTGATATTACCTTCAAGTAAATACTGATGATTGTAACACTATTGATGTTACCTTCAGGTAAATAATGATTATTGTAACACTATTGATGTAGCCTTCAAATTATTATTGTAACACTATTGATGTAGCCTTCAAATGATTATTGTAACACTATTGATGTAGCCTTCAAATTATTATTGTAACACTATTGATGTAGCCTTTAAATTATTATTGTAACACTATTGATGTTACCTTCAGGTAAATAATGATTATTGTAACACTGTTGATGTAGCCTTCAAATTATTATTGTAACACTATTGATGTAGCCTTCAAATTATTATTGTAACACTATTGATGTAGCCTTCAAATTATTATTGTAACACTATTGATGTAGCCTTCAAATTATTATTGTAACACTATTGATGTAGCCTTCAAATTATTATTGTAACACTATTGATGTAGCCTTCAAATTATTATTGTAACACTATTGATGTAGCCTTCAAATGATTATTGTAACACTATTGATGTAGCCTTCAAATTATTATTGTAACACTATTGATGTAGCCTTTAAATTATTATTGTAACACTATTGATGTTACCTTCAGGTAAATAATGATTATTGTAACACTGTTGATGTAGCCTTCAAATTATTATTGTAACACTATTGATGTAGCCTTCAAATTAATACTGGTGCTTGTAACGTTATTGACGTAACCTTCAAATTAATACTGGTGATTGTAGCACTATTGATGCAGCCTTCAAATTAATACTGACAATTGTAATACTGACGTTTGTAACACTACTGATGTAGCCTTCAAGTAATTACTATATGATTGTAGCGCTATTGATGTAGTCTTCAATTAAGATTTTAATTAGAATGATTGATAGAGTAGTATACCTGTCCCTTGAAGAGAGGACCTTTATCACAGAGAACATCACAGAAGAGTTGTCCTTCCCTGACGCTCATGTCCACGCCAATAAATATACTGGTGAGGAATTGGCGAAGTAATACTGGTGACGACAGACAGACGACCTTCTGGTTCAACCTAGAGACACAATAAACAGGGATGTATCTCTGATACTATAGGACAGACAATTACACAGTACAGAGCAGGTTTATATCTCACTTCAGGATATAGAGGAATAAACAGCACAGAGAGTCAGGCTACTAGTGCCTCCTGGTTCTAATTGTAGACACAATGAATATCTTAATATGATACAACAGTAAAATACATGCACAGATAATGTCTTAATCAAGTAAAAGATAAATTTAAAAAAAAACATTTTCTTGGCACAGGACACTGCTATTATAACTTTCTGTAGAATCAAATTTCAGGATTCAGATTTTTCTATAATCCATTAATATTTATCACACTTAAAAAATATTTTCAAGAGAACTGTTTCTCACAATATTTGTCCATGTCATTATAAAGGTACTTCAAGTTCATGCCAACAGTAAAAGCAGTGGGGTGTAGTACAGCAAGCTAACGAGACACCTGTGTAGTAAAACTACCCACCTCATCAGGGTCAGTTTGAAGTCCTGCTCTGACTCTGTCATATAGGTAACACTCTGGGGGGCGGGGGGTTCTGCTTTAAAGTGGTTCCACAAAACATCACATGCCTGTCTGGCGATGTCGTAACACCCGACCTGGTATGCTATCTGTAACAGTACATGTGACCTCACTCTAAGATAGCACAACACAGCAAGAGACATCCACTTGTTATCATTGTAGAGTAAAACAAAATGAGTTGAAATCTTCGAAAAAAACGAGAATTTATCTGGATATTCTAATAATTACCTGGCTGAGGAATCCCCATGTCATCAGTACGGGGAGAGGGTGGGAGGCCAGGATGGGCTTGGTACTCTGCCCAATAGATTCACCAATCAGCTTTCCTTCTCTGTTGTAAGCAGCCACAGCAAACAGGTAGCGACCGTTGGGGATGAGTCCCGACACTCTCAGTTCACTACGATCACCGGGTACCTGTTCTCCAGTGCCGGGCAAAAAGTGATCGTTCAGCCTCACTCTCACATTACTGCCCTCAGCTGATCTCGCAAATATTCTGTACCATGAAATCTGTCAACATAAAATATAAAATCTGGTTGTATTCGTCATATTTTTCTCTCTCTGCCATAGTCATGTGTTAGCTTGGAAAAGTCTGCCAAATTATGGACTCATTAACTATGACGTCACTATTTACACCTTGTGATCGTTGCCAGGCAGAGGCACCGCATTTCATACTTCAGGTCTGTTTGGAATTATAAACAATTGTTCTGACGACGGCTTATCTAATAAGCTGAAACTAGTAAACTGCAATAAATTTGCCAAGTAACTCCAAGTGGATGTTGTCCAGTCATCTTTTTACTTAATCTCTATGATAATAGTATTAAGGACAAATAGACTTCACATTATAAGCCTCAATATGATATTTTTTTTCAATATTAACTCTGTTTCCCAGGCTGTGCTTGATATTAATTTTCTAAATGCTCTTTTGTATAACTTTTATTTAAATTATAACAACTGGTATATGTAATAACATTTTAAGGACTTTTCCAAGTGAAATAAAAAAAAAAAAAAATTGCTTGTGAAATCGTTGAGGCTTGACACACATTTACACAGAACAACAGGTACATCTGATAACAACTGGACTGTGACATGTCAAACTGACCTTCTGTCCATCCGCTGGTATAAAGGGGGTAGGTTTGAAGACCATCATGGTGTCAGTACGACACAGGAGGATGGGCGGAGGCGGGATCTTTGTGGGCGTGACATCCTCCTCAGTGACATTGGTGTTTTCTGTGAAGACACGCCTCTCCTCTGTCTGAGCCTTCTGAATAGCCTTCAATGCATCCTACAGAACGAAGACGAAAAGTTACAGGCAAGCCGAAAAGAGTAAAATGTACCATACTTACCCTTACTTGCCAGCTCAGGTCATTGTGAAATGCATGTAGTATAAACCTATTCTTTAACATTAAACATGAAGAATTAACTCTTATTTAATACAAATTCAAGACAAGTTGCTTAAATATGAAAGAAAAGAGCTTTGAGAGAAAAAGAGATGAACCCTCTTTTGTCATTAAGATTAAAGTACAACATATGATGTTGATTCAAAGCCTAGGTTAATACTTGTGGTAATAGTAAAATTAATGTCACTTATTTACAGGGTGTGATTTGTTCCAGGTCTATGAGAACATACCTGCAATAATGCTTTCTGTGTCGAAGTGGTCACATTGTCCCCGCTCAGTAACAGCGCCCTCTGCATGAAGAGCAGCGCCTTTGACAGGTGGTTCTTGTTACAGTGACTGAGTAGCTCCTTGTACCCCTCCACATCCAACAGCCCAATGTTAGGCTCGCTCACCTACAACAAGTTCAGTCACAGTACAGAATCAGTGTATCTATAGTACAGCATCAGTTTATCTTCAGTACAGGGTTGGTATATCTATAGTACAGAATCAGTATAGCTATAGTACATCATCAGTATATCTACAGTACAGCATCAGTATATCTTCAGTACAGGGTTGGTGTATCTATATTACAGAATCAGTATAGCTATAGTACATCATCAGTATATCTATAGTACAGCATCAGTATATTTCAGTACAGGGTCGGTGTATCTATAGTACAGCAGAAGTATATCTTCAGCACAGGGTCAGTATATCTATATAGTAGAGAATCAGTATATCTTCAGTACAGGGTTGGTATATCTATAGTACAGAATCAGTATAGCTATAGTACATCATCAGTATATCTATAGTACAGCATCAGTATATTTCAGTACAGGGTCGGTGTATCTATATTACAGCAGAAGTATATCTTCAGCACAGGGTCAGTATATCTATATAGTAGAGAATCAGTATATCTTCAGTACAAGTCAGTATATTTATAGTACAAGATCAGTAAATCTTCAGTATAGGTCGGTATATCTATAGTACAAGGTCAGTAAATCATCAAGTGCTTTTTCAGACATACAGTATGTACATGTGTTTCGTCAGTACCTGCTATACTCACCAGTTTGGGGTCAGCCTTGCGTTTGAAGGGACGCTGTACACTGGCGCCAGGATCAGGTCCCATGGCGGCCAGCTTGAGACAGACTCGGTGGTACATGAGGATGAGCTCCAGGTGAAGGTCTTTAATGGTGTTCCACACTGCTGTGGAGGAGCCCTTGACACTCTCTAGGGGTGCCTTGTTAGGGCGATCCTCAGTTGCTGCTGTGTCCAGTGTCGCTCTGGTTGTCTCCCTTTCTGTCAACTTGGTTGTCTCCCTTTCTGTCAACTTGGTTGTCTCCCTTTCCGTGTCAGTAGGATCAAACACTTCATCATTCAGGTCCTACAACAAACACATCCGTCATATATTAAAGAGGGTGTTTCTCACTAATTACCAACAGTGCTACAAACATCCTACATTAATTCATTCACCCCTGAAATTTCATAATGAACAATTCCAACCTTTAAATTGGAAAAGCTCAAATGTGTCTTTAGCCCGGGGTGATCGAATGAGTTAAAGGTTGTTTCTACTTACCGTACCAACACTGCTTTTTTTCAATGTACAGGAAATCCATCACTAAGCTTTCATAAATTTTCTTTTTATGATTGCCATCAATTTAATTACAGCCAATTCACAAAGGAGTGATATAAGTTTTGAATAGAACAAGGAAAGAAACAATCCAGTCTCATTAACTTAGTCACCTTTGTACCCAGGTAAAGTGACTGCATCGTGGAATTATAGAGGCACATATAGATAGAAACTGTGGTGATCGCATATCCCTTGTGTGATGACTTTAATTTCTTATCAAATATACTTGAGATATAATTGATTCAAAAATACATAAATAGTAAACAATTTGTGGTTAACAGTATCCTAAATCATGTCTCCACTACACAGTGTTATATCAGATAGGGGTACATATACAGGCTATAGCTACCTACTGCCTGACCAATACGCCAAAGTCTTAACTAACAAAGGAGCAACACATTTGTGGGCTTTCTATTTCACATACTGCAAGCTGCTTATCACCTCTGCAAAAAACAGAAATGGCATGTTTATTTATTGTTTTTGATGCTATACCTGTGAGCTATACCTTACCTAAGTGTACATGTTTATTGTTTTTGATGCTATACCTGTGAGCTATACCTTACCTTAGTGTACATGTTTATTGTTTTTGATGCTATACCTGTGAGCTATACCTTACCTTAGTGTACATGTTTATTGTTTTTGATGCTATACCTGTGAGCTATACCTTACCTTAGTGTACATGTTTATTGTTTTTGATGCTATACCTGTGAGCTATACCTTACCTTAGTGTACATGTTTATTGTTTTTGATGCTATACCTGTGAGCTATACCTTACCTTAGTGTACATGTTTATTGTTTTTGATGCTATACCTGTGAGCTATACCTTACCTTAGTGTACATGTTTATTGTTTTTGATGCTATACCTGTGAGCTATACCTTACCTTAGTGTACATGTTTATTGTTTTTGATGCTATACCTGTGAGCTATACCTTACCTTAGTGTACATGTTTATTGTTTTTGATGCTATACCTGTGAGCTATACCTTACCTTAGTGTACATGTTTATTGTTTTTGATGCTATACCTGTGAGCTATACCTTACCTTAGTGTACATGTTTATTGTTTTTGATGCTATACCTGTGAGCTATACCTTACCTTAGTGTACATGTTTATTGTTTTTGATGCTATACCTGTGAGCTATACCTTACCTTAGTGTACATGTTTATTGTTTTTGATGCTATACCTGTGAGCTATACCTTACCTTAGTGTACATGTTTATTGTTTTTGATGCTATACCTGTGAGCTATACCTTACCTTAGTGTACATGTTTATTGTTTTTGATGCTATACCTGTGAGCTATACCTTACCTTAGTGTACATGTTTATTGTTTTTGATGCTATACCTGTGAGCTATACCTTACCTTAGTGTACATGTTTATTGTTTTTGATGCTATACCTGTGAGCTATACCTTACCTTAGTGTACATGTTTATTGTTTTTGATGCTATACCTGTGAGCTATACCTTACCTTAGTGTACATGTTTATTGTTTTTGATGCTATACCTGTGAGCTATACCTTACCTTAGTGTACATGTTTATTGTTTTTGATGCTATACCTGTGAGCTATACCTTACCTTAGTGTACATGTTTATTGTTTTTGATGCTATACCTGTGAGCTATACCTTACCTTAGTGTACATGTTTATTGTTTTTGATGCTATACCTGTGAGCTATACCTTACCTTAGTGTACATGTTTATTGTTTTTGATGCTATACCTGTGAGCTATACCTTACCTTAGTGTACATGTTTATTGTTTTTGATGCTATACCTGTGAGCTATACCTTACCTTAGTGTACATGTTTATTGTTTTTGATGCTATACCTGTGAGCTATACCTTACCTTAGTGTACATGTTTATTGTTTTTGATGCTATACCTGTGAGCTATACCTTACCTTAGTGTACATGTTTATTGTTTTTGATGCTATACCTGTGAGCTATACCTTACCTTAGTGTACATGTTTATTGTTTTTGATGCTATACCTGTGAGCTATACCTTACCTTAGTGTACATGTTTATTGTTTTTGATGCTATACCTGTGAGCTATACCTTACCTTAGTGTACATGTTTATTGTTTTTGATGCTATACCTGTGAGCTATACCTTACCTTAGTGTACATGTTTATTGTTTTTGATGCTATACCTGTGAGCTATACCTTACCTTAGTGTACATGTTTATTGTTTTTGATGCTATACCTGTGAGCTATACCTTACCTTAGTGTACATGTTTATTGTTTTTGATGCTATACCTGTGAGCTATACCTTACCTTAGTGTACATGTTTATTGTTTTTGATGCTATACCTGTGAGCTATACCTTACCTTAGTGTACATGTTTATTGTTTTTGATGCTATACCTGTGAGCTATACCTTACCTTAGTGTACATGTTTATTGTTTTTGATGCTATACCTGTGAGCTATACCTTACCTTAGTGTACATGTTTATTGTTTTTGATGCTATACCTGTGAGCTATACCTTACCTTAGTGTACATGTTTATTGTTTTTGATGCTATACCTGTGAGCTATACCTTACCTTAGTGTACATGTTTATTGTTTTTGATGCTATACCTGTGAGCTATACCTTACCTTAGTGTACATGTTTATTGTTTTTGATGCTATACCTGTGAGCTATACCTTACCTTAGTGTACATGTTTATTGTTTTTGATGCTATACCTGTGAGCTATACCTTACCTTAGTGTACATGTTTATTGTTTTTGATGCTATACCTGTGAGCTATACCTTACCTTAGTGTACATGTTTATTGTTTTTGATGCTATACCTGTGAGCTATACCTTACCTTAGTGTACATGTTTATTGTTTTTGATGCTATACCTGTGAGCTATACCTTACCTTAGTGTACATGTTTATTGTTTTTGATGCTATACCTGTGAGCTATACCTTACCTTAGTGTACATGTTTATTGTTTTTGATGCTATACCTGTGAGCTATACCTTACCTTAGTGTACATGTTTATTGTTTTTGATGCTATACCTGTGAGCTATACCTTACCTTAGTGTACATGTTTATTGTTTTTGATGCTATACCTGTGAGCTATACCTTACCTTAGTGTACATGTTTATTGTTTTTGATGCTATACCTGTGAGCTATACCTTACCTTAGTGTACATGTTTATTGTTTTTGATGCTATACCTGTGAGCTATACCTTACCTTAGTGTACATGTTTATTGTTTTTGATGCTATACCTGTGAGCTATACCTTACCTTAGTGTACATGTTTATTGTTTTTGATGCTATACCTGTGAGCTATACCTTACCTTAGTGTACATGTTTATTGTTTTTGATGCTATACCTGTGAGCTATACCTTACCTTAGTGTACATGTTTATTGTTTTTGATGCTATACCTGTGAGCTATACCTTACCTTAGTGTACATGTTTATTGTTTTTGATGCTATACCTGTGAGCTATACCTTACCTTAGTGTACATGTTTATTGTTTTTGATGCTATACCTGTGAGCTATACCTTACCTTAGTGTACATGTTTATTGTTTTTGATGCTATACCTGTGAGCTATACCTTACCTTAGTGTACATGTTTATTGTTTTTGATGCTATACCTGTGAGCTATACCTTACCTTAGTGTACATGTTTATTGTTTTTGATGCTATACCTGTGAGCTATACCTTACCTTAGTGTACATGTTTATTGTTTTTGATGCTATACCTGTGAGCTATACCTTACCTTAGTGTACATGTTTATTGTTTTTGATGCTATACCTGTGAGCTATACCTTACCTTAGTGTACATGTTTATTGTTTTTGATGCTATACCTGTGAGCTATACCTTACCTTAGTGTACATGTTTATTGTTTTTGATGCTATACCTGTGAGCTATACCTTACCTTAGTGTACATGTTTATTGTTTTTGATGCTATACCTGTGAGCTATACCTTACCTTAGTGTACATGTTTATTGTTTTTGATGCTATACCTGTGAGCTATACCTTACCTTAGTGTACATGTTTATTGTTTTTGATGCTATACCTGTGAGCTATACCTTACCTTAGTGTACATGTTTATTGTTTTTGATGCTATACCTGTGAGCTATACCTTACCTTAGTGTACATGTTTATTGTTTTTGATGCTATACCTGTGAGCTATACCTTACCTTAGTGTACATGTTTATTGTTTTTGATGCTATACCTGTGAGCTATACCTTACCTTAGTGTACATGTTTATTGTTTTTGATGCTATACCTGTGAGCTATACCTTACCTTAGTGTACATGTTTATTGTTTTTGATGCTATACCTGTGAGCTATACCTTACCTTAGTGTACATGTTTATTGTTTTTGATGCTATACCTGTGAGCTATACCTTACCTTAGTGTACATGTTTATTGTTTTTGATGCTATACCTGTGAGCTATACCTTACCTTAGTGTACATGTTTATTGTTTTTGATGCTATACCTGTGAGCTATACCTTACCTTAGTGTACATGTTTATTGTTTTTGATGCTATACCTGTGAGCTATACCTTACCTTAGTGTACATGTTTATTGTTTTTGATGCTATACCTGTGAGCTATACCTTACCTTAGTGTACATGTTTATTGTTTTTGATGCTATACCTGTGAGCTATACCTTACCTTAGTGTACATGTTTATTGTTTTTGATGCTATACCTGTGAGCTATACCTTACCTTAGTGTACATGTTTATTGTTTTTGATGCTATACCTGTGAGCTATACCTTACCTTAGTGTACATGTTTATTGTTTTTGATGCTATACCTGTGAGCTATACCTTACCTTAGTGTACATGTTTATTGTTTTTGATGCTATACCTGTGAGCTATACCTTACCTTAGTGTACATGTTTATTGTTTTTGATGCTATACCTGTGAGCTATACCTTACCTTAGTGTACATGTTTATTGTTTTTGATGCTATACCTGTGAGCTATACCTTACCTTAGTGTACATGTTTATTGTTTTTGATGCTATACCTGTGAGCTATACCTTACCTTAGTGTACATGTTTATTGTTTTTGATGCTATACCTGTGAGCTATACCTTACCTTAGTGTACATGTTTATTGTTTTTGATGCTATACCTGTGAGCTATACCTTACCTAAGTGTACATGTTTATTGTTTTTGATGCTATATCTGTGAGCTATACCGTACCTTAGTGTACATGTTTATTTATTGTTTTTGATGCTATACCTGTGAGCTATACCTTACCTTAGTGTACATGTTTATTGTTTTTGATGCTATACCTGTGAGCTATACCGTACCTTAGTGTACACTACTGGATGGCAATTCAATTAAAATATACTTAAAACCTCATTAAATTCTCATTAATTATTAATTTTCCATTAAAAGAGCCCATTAAATGATGTTTTTCTGATTTTAATAACTTACTATCATTCCATTAAAACCCATTAAAATACAGTTTAAAGCCTTTTAAAAGGGTATTAAAACAGCTTTTCATGGCTATGAAAAATACATTGTTTGGGGTTAAATATTTTAATGCCCATTAATTTTTGTTTTTCTTTAAATTAATGGTCCTTAATTTGCAATTTAATTGTCATTAGTCCCATTTTGATGACTATGAAAATATCAGATGCAATTTAATAATCATGAAAAGTATTCAGCAATGGTTATTAAAATACTTTGTGATAACTTAAGTCATTAAAATTCCAAATAACTGATTAATGGTCATTAAAACTTTGTAGCACTGTTTAACAACTCCTGCATGATCATCTTATCTACGTACATAATGATTGTTTTTGATTCTATACCTGTGATACATTGACCTCTGGATACCATTGTATTCTATCCATTTGATGACATATTGTTATAAATGCCATGTAAAGATGGCATTGTGTTAACCATACACAGCCAATTGTTCACAGCCATAGTGGTTATTTCAATGTTGAAAAAAAAAAATCAATATTATTTTAATGTTTTTTACCATTTGGAAAAATTGGCTGTAATACTGTCTGACAAACCTATAAAATGGTAAGTCTGTATACCACTAACATGCAAAATTAAATGATTTTGAGTCTCCAGACCTCAAAATATTATATACTTCAACACTTACATAATATACTGTAACTAAAGAAAGCATTAATAATTGAATGAAAAGCACACAATCCCACTACAGTGAGGGCATTATTAGTCTACACACTCAAGCTATAAATGGACATAAAAGCTGGCGTAGTATAAAATACTCAATCACAGTCTGCGAGACATAATTATCATGAAAAAATATGGTATACCACTGTTATTGTGACAACCGGGGACAAAACACATATATGCCTCTGTTATTGTGACAACCGGGGACAAAACACATATATACCACTGTTATTGTGACAACCGGGGACAAAACTCAGTATACCACTGTTATTGTGACAACCGGGGACAAAACTCAGTATACCACTGTTATTGTGACAACCGGGGACAAAACACATATATGCCACTGTTATTGTGACAACCGGGGACAAAACACATATATACCACTGTTATTGTGACAACCGGGGACAAAACTTAGTATACCACTGTTATTGTGACAACCGGGGACAACACACATATATATACCACTGTTATTGTGACAACCGGGGACAAAACACATATAAACCACTGTTATTGTGACAACCGGGGACAAAACTTAGTATACCACTGTTATTGTGACAACCGGGGACAACACACATATATATTCCACTGTTATTGTGACAACCGGGGACAAAACACATATATGCCACTGTTATTGGGACAACCGGGGACAAAACACATATATACCACTGTTATTCTGACAACCGGGGACAAAACTCAGTATACCGCTGTTATTGTGACAACCGGAGACAAAACTCAGTATAACGCTGTTATTGTGACAACCGGGGACAAAATTCAGTATACCGCTGTTATTGTGACAACCGGGGACAACACACATATATATACCACTGTTAGTGTGACAACCGGGGACAAAACACAGTATACCGCTGTTATTGTGGCAACCGGGGACAACACACATAGATATACCACTGTTATTGTGACAAACCAGGAACAAAACACATATATACCACCGTTATTGTGACAACCGGGGACAATACACATATATATACAACTGTTATTGTGACAACCGGAGACAAACCTCAGTATCCCGCTGTTATTGTGACAGCCGGGGACAAAACACATATATTCCACTGTTATTCTGACAACCGGGGACAAAACACATATATACCACTGTTATTGTGACAAACCAGGGACAAAACACATATATAACAATGTTATTGTGACAACCGGGGACAAAACACATATATATATATCACTGTTATTGTGACAAATGGAGACAAAACACACATATATATATACCACTGTTATTGTGACAAACAGGGACAAAACACATATATAACAATGTTATTGTGACAACTGGGGACATAACACATATATACCACTGTTATTGTGACAAACAGGGACAAAAAACAATATACCACTGTGACAAACCGCCCGGGGACATTTAACAAAAAAATATTACCACTGTTACCGTGACAATTTATGGACAAAACACAATGTACCCTTGTCCTTGTTACTGTGACAGACTGGGACAAACCAGGGACAAACCAGGGACAAACCAGGGAAACTGGACACAGTCAGTGCGACAAAGCCAGTCACTCACCAGACAACTGCTGTGTATGTCGCTGTAGCTCTGATGGATCTCTGACTCTTCCCCCTCCTGAGGAGGGGGCTGAAACTCCTCATCAAGCTGTTTCAACACAAAAAACACTGTAGGGGACCGTAGCACTTACCTCATCAGCCTACAGGTCTGTATAGAGGGGAACTACTTAATGTTTAGGTACATCGTTAGCAGGGAGAGCATGTGTGATAACTATATTCTATAGTGGCAAACTGGATATAAACCATAAAACGAAGAGATGTACATACGTAACAAGGACATCATATTAAAGGGGAAATAGAACAATATTCAAAGCCTCATTAAATTTTGTGAAAAGCTAACCATGGAAACATAAATTAAGCAAAATAAAACTTGTTTTATATTATAAAATTACAATATTAAGCATTTTGTTTTAAGATGAAATCAAAACCAAAATCAACTGAGAATCAATTTCTTTTAAGGATTTGGTTAATATTTCAATATTCAACATTCTGTAACATGAGAAAGCATTCAGGGGTTCCACACTATACCTTGGCCCAGCTGACGTCGGCGATAGATTTCCCATCCGTAAGGGCCACGGCCTGCCTGGCGTACGACACATTCTCTAGACCCATCTCCAGGATCTCCCGAGCCTGCATCAGCTGCATACGAGGATTGACATTCAGCATTGACGACGAGAGCATGGACGTACGACTGACAAACTGCTGGCTACCGTCTCCAAGGTTACCGAAATCTGACAGGGACGTCTTTGACTCCTTCAGAGTGGAGATGATGTCTACCAAAACATTACATTATACCCAAATCAGTACAAGTCTCACACACATAACATCTTACAATCTCATATTTTCTATCAGCCAGCTATGTATGATAAGTTGTTATTGCATTGTTAAAAACATACACACATTATCTTACAAAAGTAGTGATTTTCATTTTCATATAATTTTTCAGGCAAAAACTTGAAGACAACAGTTCTATATGTAACACTTTTATCATTTGTGGGTTCCAATTTAACAAATACAAGGATAGATTATGTAGTTGGAACCCTTAAAAATGTGATGGATTAATTGTGCTCATAATATTAAATGTATTACCAATACAATCAGTCATAGATTTGTCTTGTTATTGGAATCGAATGTCCAATATTAATATAAACAGACAAAATATGAGAAGAACAGTATTTGTTATTTGAATTAAAATGTAATTTGTAAATGTATGAATCATAAAAAAAGTTACTTTGTTATTTGAATAACAATATGTAAAATAGACAATAGATAGTTAAGTTTTGAATAGAAAACAATGAAAAATGTATTGTAATGCTTCACACTGCCAATCTGTTGCCAATAAATGTTCACAGCGCTAACCTTTCAAAACTAATGTACAGTATAGGTAATAACTCTGCTTACCTCCATATAAACAGTGTCTTTTAAATTTATAATGAAATATTACACATGCATCATATGGTCCAGTTTGAAACTCACCATGAAAATGTTTTAAAGTTAAAGCATTTCTTTTTAAACACTGGAACAGTTTACGATACAAAATAAGCTAAACTCATTCACCCCTGAAGACACATTTGAACTCTTCCAATTCAAAGGTTGGAATAGTTCATTATGAACTTTCAGGGGTGAATGAGTTAAGGAGTAGAGGTGTTTTGATAATACACAGCATTTTGTGGCTCTATTGTACTGGCAGAACGACTAGCTCTGCCTTTAAAACAAAAGCATGCTTCATTTTACTTTACATTAAACATGCAAAATTCAAAACCAAAGAAAAAAAAATCATGCAAAACTTCAATGTGACATTTTGATATTATTGAAAGTGTTCTGTTCCATGTCCAAGCATAGCAAAACAGGCAGTGGAAAAGACTGTAATGAAACCAGAAAGTAGCTCTCCAGCTGTTACAAGTATTAGTAGATGTGTGGTTTCCTCTCTGAAGACCATATGTTCAAACAGGGATTAATATACATTTTATATAAATCACTGAAAACAGTAACCACCATTAACACCGATAGGTATATATAGGTACAGAGAAGGTTCCACTGATGCTGAAGTGAGATTTCTGTGAAGGAAGGAGGGAGCATGCCAATAAACGAGCAGAAAACAGCAGTTACAATAAGTCACAGGCTCCACACACAGATATTTCAGTACCCTCTGATCTCCAGTCTTTTCTTGGTACCAGTTTTTTGTAGATTTGCTAAAATGGTAAATTTTGTGGGATTTTTTTTCCACAGATTCCAGATCTATTGGCCATGGCAGAAAGTGCTAAGTAAAGGATAGATTAATGAACTTTTAATTTCATGTCATTTTTTTATTTCAAGAAATGTTATAACCATGAAAAGTGAGAAAATTAGAACCCTACGAAAAAAATTCTTTACAGTATATTTAATCTCTATGCATTATGTATTAAAATAAATATTAAAATTTGGTCAAAATTACATATTCCTTTCCAATATACATGACGCTTCGTTGATATATTTTGTGGTTGAACTTATTTTTATATCACATAGATAATTGAATTATGTAATATAAATAAAAGAAATGTATGTCTTTATAATTAAGACATGATGAAAGGGCATCTAAGGATAACTAAGAAACTGACCACTGACAGTATAGGCGTTACAGGAGACTGATCGCAAACAGATCAGGTGTTATAAGAGACTGACCGCTGACAGATCAAGCGTTACAGGAGACTGACCGCTGACAGATCAGGTGTTATAAGAGACTGACCGCAAACAGATCAGGTGTTATAAGAGACTGACCGCAAACAGATCAGGTGTAATAAGAGACTGACCGCTGACAGATCAGGTGTTATAAGAGACTGACCGCTGACAGATCAAGCGTTACAGGAGACTGATCACTGGCAGTATAGGCATTACAGGAGACTGACCGCTGACAGATTAGGTGTTACAGGAGACTGCATGACCACTGAAAGGTGTATGTGTGTGGAGCTACTGTGACCCTGTAACTGAGTGCAGTGATAACCAAACACCACTTCTGTCACTTGTCACCATCCGACGATGCGCGTTACACCTACCCTTCATCGGCAGAGAGATTTTCACCCCTCCTGCCTTTGCGTCTTCCATTACCTTCACGACCTTTGACCTTATGGCTTCCTCTTTCCCTTTTTATTGAGAATTAAAAATTCAAATATGTAGTGTTTGATAAATCTTTGTATCTTACCGGCTCCAATATGGAGTCCAGGGAGGTAGACTGAGTACCAATGTTAAACAGTATGTACAACAGTGATTAACAACAACAAAGCCTGATATTAAACATCAAAGTTCAAAGCCAAACAATTAAATTGAATTAATAAGCATGTCAAAATATCCTTAAAATAAAAGAAGCGGCAAATAAAAGGTTAAAACATTGTAAATGAAGACAAAACTGAAGAAAAAAGAGTCACTATTGGCTATCCTAATCTGTTTTATTCTAGAAAAGAAAAGTTCTAAATGAATAAAGTAACTACAAATATTATATCCATGCTACAAATCAATGATATTCAACTTAAGTGTTGTGACATCCAAACTATACACCAATGATATTTAACCTGAAAACTGACATAATGCTATACACCAATGACATTAACTGGAAATGTGGCATCCTTGCTATACACCAACAACATTAACTAGAAATGTGACATCCTTGCTATACACCATTGATATTTAACTAGAAATGTGGCAACCTTGCTATACACCATTGACATTAACTGGAAATGTGGCATCCTTGCTATACACCAATAACATTAACTAGAAATGTGGCATCCTTGCTATACACCATTGATATTTAACTAGAAATGTGGCAACCTTGCTATACACCATTGACATTAACTGGAAATGTGGCATCCTAGCTATACACCAATAACATTAACTAGAAATGTGGCATCCTTGCTATACACCATTGATATTTAACTAGAAATGTGGCAACCTTGCTATACACCATTGACATTAACTGGAAATGTGGCATCCTAGCTATACACCAATAACATTAACTAGAAATGTGGCATCCTTGCTATACACCATTGATATTTAACTAGAAATGTGGAAAACCTTGCTATACACCATTGACATTAACTGGAAATGTGGCATCCTTGCTATACACCAAAGATATTTATCTAGAAATATGGCATTTTTGTTATACACCATTGACATTAACTGGAAATGTGGCATCCTTGTTATACACCATTGACATTAACTGAAAATGTGGCATCCTTGCTATACACCAAAGATATTTATCTAGAAATGTGGCATCCTTGTTATACACCATTGACATTTAACTAGAAGTGTGACATCCTTGCTATACACCATTGACATTAACTGGAAATGTGGCATCCTTGTTATACACCAAAGATATTTATCTAGAAATGTGGCATTTTTGTTATACACCATTGACATTAACTGGAAATGTGGCATCCTTGCTTTACACCAATGACATTAACTGGAAATGTGGCATCCTTGCTATACACCATTGACATTAACTGGAAATGTGGCATCCTTGCTATACACCAATGACATTAACTGGAAATGTGGCATCCTTGCTATACACCATTGACATTAACTGGAAATGTGGCATCCTTGCTATACACCAATGACATTAACTGGAAATGTGGCATCCTTGCTATACACCATTGACATTAACTGGAAATGTGGCATCCTTGCTATACACCAATGACATTAACTGGAAATGTGGCATCCTTGCTATACACCATTGACATTAACTGGAAATGTGGCATCCTTGCTATACACCAATGACATTAACTGGAAATGTGGCATCCTTGCTATACACCATTGACATTAACTGGAAATGTGGCATCCTTGCTATACACCAATGACATTAACTGGAAATGTGGCATCCTTGCTATACACCATTGACATTAACTGGAAATGTGGCATCCTTGCTATACACAAATGACATGAACTGGAAATGTCGCATCCTTGCTATACACCATTGACATTAACTGGAAATGTGGCATTGCTATACACCATTGATATTAACTGGAAATGTGGCATCCTTGCTATACACCATTGACATTAACTGGAAATGTTGCATCCTTGCTATACACAAATGACATTAACTGGAAATGTGGCATCCTTGCTAGACACCATTGACATTAACTGGAAATGTGTCATCCTTGCTATACACCATTGACATTAACTGGAAATGTGGCATCCTTGCTAGCTATACACCAATGATATTTATCTAGAAATGTGGCATCCTTGCTATACACCAATGATATTTATCTAGAAATGTGGCATCCTTGCTATAAACCAATGATATTTATCTAGAAATGTGGCATCTTTGCTATACACCATTGACATTAACTAGAAATGTGGCATCCTTGCTATACACCATTGACATTAACTAGAAATGTGGCATCCTTGCTATACACCAATGACATTAACTGGAAATGTGACATCCTTGCTATACACCAATGACATTAACTGGAAATGTGACATCCTTGCTATACACTAATGATATTTAACTAGAAAGATGACATCCATGCTCTGCATCAATTAAATTTACTTGAAATATGATATCCATGCAACTCACCAAGACATTTATTTTCTGTTCAATACATATATATGCATGTTGAACAGATACTGTATTCAGGACTTGAATACAAGGTATTAAAACCTGGCACCTGAGGATTACACACTGATATTGACACAACACATTAGGATCAAAGCAAAACAACACATCAATTATAGATAAACACAAGTCAATATAAGGTTGTCTTTTAATATCATGCCTCCATCACTGCAACACCGTTAATCACAAGTAACCCTTACAGTCTGACAACACTGACCCAGGACCCTATCTTGGCTTACCATCATCCATGTTAGCACTGCTCTCCAGCACCAGGGCGAGGCGCAGTACCACCTCAGCGGTGAGGGCTGGGTCCACACTGCTGAGCCCACACCAGCCCAGGACTTGGTGTACCACGTCAAGGATGTACACCCACTACAACACAAATACATGTACATCATGTGAGTGGAGAACTAGTCCAAACCTTCATTCACTTTCAAATATCTACTTGATATATATTATTTTATTGTTTCATTATATGTTATGTATGACCTGTTTTATCATAGGATCTGTATAGGGCAAACGTACTTGACCTACTTTATGTGGAATTATGTATATGGCCTAGATTGTTAAGACTTTATGAACTCTTCCAGAACATGTTTGACTTCTTACTTTTTCAGGTTTATGCAAAAACCTCTGACCTACCGCAGTACCGGTTGTTAGCTTGGGATGGAGTTTTTCATTATCTTCTAAGTTATATTTATGACCACTGATTATATGCCAGAACTTTACTTGTATGACTTCTGATAGAGTATGTCTAATATTGTCAGGACAATATACTTATATATATCTCTGATCACAAGTGATACAAATCTCTTCGCATTCACATATTGCGACATATGCAAGAGGAAATGAAGTCACTTAAGCGATGACAAAGTTTTTTCTAAAAATAGTAACAGTGACCTTGACCATGAATGTAGAAACCCGAAAGGAAAAGCAGTTCAAGGCATTGTCATACCAGACACTTGTTTGAAGTTTCATGAAATTCTGTTGAGGAATGATCTCTGTAGAGTGATGACAAAGTTTTCTAAAAATAGTTACAGTGACTTTGACCTTGAACATAGAGACCGGAAACGCAAACTTGTCCAAGGCATTGCTGTACCAAACACTTACATAAAGTTTCATGAAATACCCATACAGTAATGAAGTTGCTTGAGTGATGACAAAGTTTTTCAAAACTAGTAAAAGTGACCTTGACTTTCATTACGAGGGGATAATTAGGGCTAATCTGATATCATTACGGCTATATATGTATTTAACCTCTGACATAGCAGTATAGCCTCTTACCTTGTTAGGGCTATCCATCCTCTGCAGATATTTGGGATTGTCCAGTGACCCAGTCTGATGTTTCTGGAAAACGGCCTTGGTTTTGTTCCACAGGAAGAGGGCGGTGTCCACGACCATGTCCACCTCTATGTCCGAGGGCTGTAAACCACGAAGACAGAATATGTCACAGTCAGATTGACAGAGGTCTGTCTCTAACACCAAACCATGTCCACCTCTATGTCAGAGGGCTGTAAACCACGAAGACAGAATATGTAACAGTCAGATAGACAGAGGTCTGTCTCTAACACCAAACCATGTCCACCTCTATGTCCGAGGGCTGTAAACCACGAAGACAGAATATGTCACAGTCAGATAGACAGAGGTCTGTCTCTAACACCAAACCATGTCCACCTCTATGTCCGAGGGCTGTAAATTACGAAGACAGAATACGTCACAGTCAGATAGACAGAGGTCTGTCTCTAACACCAAACCATGTCCCCCTCTATTTCCGAGGGCTGTAAACCACGAAGACAGAATATGTCACAGTCAGATTGACAGAGGTCTGTCTCTAACACCAAACCATGTCCCCCTCTATTTCCGAGGGCTGTAAACCACGAAGACAGAATATGTCACAGTCAGATTGACAGAGGTCTGTCTCTAACACCAAACCATGTCCCCCTCTATTTCCGAGGGCTGTAAACCACGAAGACAGAATATGTCACAGTCAGATAGACAGAGGACTGTCTCTAACACCAAACCATGTCCACCTCTATGTCCAAGGGCTGTAAACCACGAAGACAGAATATGTAACAGTCAGATAGACAGAGGTCTGGCTCTAACACCAAACCATGTCCACCTCTATGTCAGAGGGCTGTAAACCACGAAGACAGAATATGTAACAGTCAGATAGACAGAGGTCTTTCTCTAACACCAAACCATGTCCACCTCTATGTCAGAGGGCTGTAAACCACCAAGACAGAATATGTCACAGTCAGCTAGACAGAGGTCTTTCTCTAACACCAAACCATGTCCACCTCTATGTCCGAGGGCTGTAAACCATGAAGACAGAATATGTCAGTCAGATAGACAGATGTCTGTCTCCAACACCAGACATGTCGCTTTCCTCAATGACACATTGTTAAACAAGAGAGTGAATAAGTATCCAAACACAGCCTTACCTTGAATGGACCAGTAATGATGGTTATGAGCACTTCAGCTACGTGGATGAGTTCATCTCCCAGATTCAGGGACCTCACTGATGTGGCTACAACAGATGAATACATGAAAGATGACAAAGCGATGATCTAGACATTTAATTATCACCAAATCCTTAATCTACCTTCTAAACATTATAATAATTCCCTAATATGAGGTCCAAGCCTGTAATGATACCTACGTATATGTTTTCCACCTTACATACCTATAACACTGCCCTGGATCTGTAAGGCTGCCCCGTTACCTATAACACTGCCCCTTTGTCCTGGGAGCCCCTAATTATGCCCTCCTACCTGTGATGCTGCCCAGATGTTCTGGGAACCCCTACTTACGCCCTCCTGCCTGTGATGCTGCCCAGATGTTCTGGGAACCCCTACTTACACCCTCCTGCTTGTGATGCTGCCCTGATGTTCTGGGAACCCCCTACTTATGCCCTCATGCCTGCAATGTTGCCCCTATGTCCTGGGAACCCCTACTTATGCCCTCCTGCCTGTGATGCTGCCCCTATGTCCTGGGAACCCCTACTTATGCCCTCCTGCCTGTGATGCTGCCCCTATGTCCTGGGAACCCCTACTTATGCCCTCCTGCCTGTGATGCTGCCCCTATGTCCTGGGAACCCCTACTTATGCCCTCCTGCCTGTGATGCTGCCCCTATGTCCTGGGAACCCCTACTTATGCCCTCCTGCCTGTGATGCTGCCCCTATGTCCTGGGAACCCCTACTTATGCCCTCCTGCCTGTGATGCTGCCCCTATGTCCTGGGAACCCCTACTTATGCCCTCCTGCCTGTGATGCTGCCCCTATGTCCTGGGAACCCCTACTTATGCCCTCCTGCCTGTGATGCTGCCCCTATGTCCTGGGAACCCCTACTTATGCCCTCCTGCCTGTGATGCTGCCCCTATGTCCTGGGAACCCCTACTTATGCCCTCCTGCCTGTGATGCTGCCCCTATGTCCTGGGAACCCCTACTTATGCCCTCCTGCCTGTGATGCTGCCCCTATGTCCTGGGAACCCCTACTTATGCCCTCCTGCCTGTGATGCTGCCCCTAGGTCCTGGGAACCCCTACTTACGCCCTCCTGCCTGTGATGCTGCCCCTAGGTCCTGATTGATGCTATCCTTCTCCTTGTCCTCCTCGCCAATGGAGGTCATTGTTCGTTTGTGGCGCCGGTTCGGGTTCACCTTCTCCATGGCCAGTAGTAATTCTAGGGCCTTTTCATCCCACGCATATTCACTTGTGTGATTCTTGATGATCTGAGCAAAATAAAATTTGAAGTCAGTGAGCAGACTTTCTTATATCCAGTTTAATTATCACACTGATAATTGTTTTATTTTACTTGTCTTCACTCCTATCACCAAGAGATACATACCCTGATGTACATAAGGACACTCTCTATCAACTGGTCAAACACCTCCCACTGTTCAAAGCAGTATGCCATCTTCACCAACTTGATGGCGCCCTCAATGGTGGCTCCATCTTCACCTAAATACAGATTTTTATCTTTATTGAATTTTCTTCCATGTAAGTTAGTTTAATGGTTAATCTAACAAGTCCAAAAAAATACTAATACATGTGATAAGAATCTTAATATAGATACACAGATTAATGGGATTGTACGATCTTCTGATTATCAGCCCTGAATTCCCTAACAAAAAAAATATGTATAACAATTAGTATTTCATAAACTTCTACATTAAAAGGCTGCTTTAACACAACATGTATGCACTGGTCTCTCTTACAAATCCATAGGAAGATTGAATTTTATAAGGGGAGACAACTGTCCTGGGTTACTGTTCCCAGTTAATGTCAACAGATAAAGAGAGATAGCCAACAGTATCACTCACCATGAGTTGCCATTCCCAGCAGAGTCTTGCCCCTCATGACCCCACACAGAGCAGGTACAGGGATGTGGCTTGTCGGTTTTACCCCCGATCCTCTACGACCACCTCCACCTGGTAGTAAACAAACAAAGTTTCACTCAGGACAGGTTTCTAAATGAAATGGTTAATAACACAGACTGAATACTCAAAGTCTGAAAATTCATTATCTGAAAATGCACTTCAGATCACTTTAACTATTTTAACCGAAAATGAGCTGTAATTAAATGCCCACATTTGGTATTAGCTCCCTCATACATGTTAAACTGCAGTAAACTTAAATTATCATATACCAGAAAGTATTTCCTGTCCAGCGAGGAACAATTCAGCATACACATCAAGGATCTCGACTTCACTATCAGCAGCTGGAGGTGATGTTAGGATGGTACGACGGTTTGTGTCGTTCAAACTCTCCAGGATACACAAGAACTGGGCGGCACTGCCCTCTAACATGTCCGACAACAGCTTTTCACTTGGGGTGCGTGGCCAAGGTAACTGTAAACATTGACAATGAGTTGTAAATTACATCCATAGGAAACAATTCTGTTTTTGGTTTTTTTTTGGTTAAATCGAAGAATGTAATGCTAGAAACCACCAATACAATATTTACATTTTGGGCATCCTTGAGGTTGGCACGAGTCTTGGGACGTAGCAGACCCTTCGGTTTTCTCCTTGTTTCAAAAGCTGAGCGTCGGAACACCATAACAGCCATCTAAAATTAAAATTGTATACTCTTTTTGAAATAAATTTGTAAATAAGATACATTGCTAAACTTGCACTATTCAAATTTCAACTGCTTCTGAAGGAGATCATAATTTTTCTTTAGAAATAAAGGTAGAAATATCAGTATTCTGATGTTAACACCATATTTTGCTTTACCCTTAGGTGCATGTTCTCATGTCAACAATCGTCAATGACTGACATGATATCAATATGACTGCCTCTATTTTCTTGTATATCATCTCTGTTATGAATATTTAAGAATACTGGCTGACAATTGACAACGAAAAAAGACAAACAAGAAATAGATCAGACATATACAGCAGAATATGATCAGCAGAATGTTCAAAGACATGGAAGTGTGGAGAAAATTTTGTATTTTAATAACGAAGTCATATATCAAGATCAGTAAATGTAAGCTATTCTTTGATGTAAGTATAAATCCAATTTAGTGTTTTCTCCAGGTTTGAAAAAANGGGGGGGGGGGTTACACAATCCTCCCTTCCGGAGATTACATTGTAATTTAGATATTATTACATTGACTTTTCATGCAGTTATTTATTTCAGTAATTTTGAATTGTAATCACACCAAAATTGACTCTCCCGACAACATATGACAAATAACACAGACACATGAAGCTGACATATATATGTCTGTACCTTGACTGTAGCCTGGCGGAAGGCATCCTCTGACTCCAAAGTCTCTGTGGAGCTACTCAAACTCTCCAGTCGACTTAGTTCATTGATCTTGGCTAAGCCTCGTCTTGCAAATGCCTGTTAAAAAATCCATTGATATAATATAAAAACTCTCATTTCCTTTGTATTAGTAGATCCCATTACAGCAGATTCAGAAACATGTATATACTGTAACAGGTTTTTACAAGTTTCATACAAATTAAAGTAACATATTTTCTGCTTATGTTCTGTGTGTAAAGGCATGATAATATCAGGATATAAAAACACATAATATATTGGTCAATCCAGCCACTGAATCAATCAAACTAACCATGCCTTCAAGTTTAACTATGTAACTGATAACAAAAACACATGTAAAATACAATGTAACTTTGTAAACATTGAACAGATAAAAAGTGGGTAAAATCTGTTAACCAGCAGTGTATAATAGCATAAACATAAATAAGTATACCATGAGTATACAATTCCATATTTATGCTCACTTTAAACTTAAATGTTAACCAGTGAGGCTATTTGACATGATCTATTATTATCACATATATGACAGCAGATTATTTTATGGTAATTTACTTTCAGATCAAAGTAAAGACAATAATAAATTTAAGAAGAAAAACCGTTACTGCTCATACCTTATTTTACCCACTAAAACAGTACAAAATACAATTGATAATAATTTCTCACATTCATTTCAAACTCGGACCTCTGGAACAAATAATTACATATAAACTGCTTTTTTTAATACACTATAACTTAAATAAATTAAGCTTAGCTCATGATGTGTGTTTAAATTTACACAAACTTTTATAATGGGGGTATATTTTAATCAACATATATAAATTTGTTCTTTCATTATTCCAGTCAGTGTTTTTTGTACTGACATCAATTTTTTTTAAATCTTTATCTTAAAACAAATACCACATCTATAAAAGAAAACAAATAAGATTATGACTTGAAATTCGCCAGATGGGCCTGTACGACATAGGTGAACGTTGACCTACCTCTGCGTGATGAGAGACCTTACAATCAAAGTAGCACTGACACACTGCGGTGTATAGGGTTGCTCTCCAGGGTAGGTACTTAACAGCCAGGAGGGGTACTGATGTCTCCATACAAACACTGGCCCACAGCAGATATTCAATCACCTACAACACCCATATAAATACTTTCAAAATAATTATGATTCTAAAAAAAGCATTGTAAAGGCAAATGTAGCTGTAAAACATACATTACGTATGTCTATAATCAGTTTTCCAAATATATATTTGCAGACCAAGGTTTCTTTAAAACATTATCATAAAGAACATAATTCGGAAAGTTATCCTGCTGATATAATTGCACCGAACAGATTTTTTAGCAATCAGATTGCAGTATATACGATAACTAGATATATATGTAAATTTCACCTAACATCATTTTCGCTTTCGTCTTGCTAGTATGTAACCTTGACCAAGGGCTTATAAGAATCCCATTTAGGGAAGTTAATCTGGTGAGACCAATAACCAATCAAATTGCAGTGTGTTAATTAGATGTGTACTTATTCTGCTCAGCATCAGTTTTGGCTTCAATCATCAAGAACAAAATTTGTGTGGAAAACAAAATGTCTCACAGACCAATGGAGGTCATACCATATTACTCTTTATAGTACTGATGATATATA
Source organism: Mizuhopecten yessoensis (assembly GCF_002113885.1). Classification (NCBI taxonomy): domain Eukaryota; kingdom Metazoa; phylum Mollusca; class Bivalvia; order Pectinida; family Pectinidae; genus Mizuhopecten; species Mizuhopecten yessoensis. Next base: position 332,162 of record NW_018406469.1, read on the forward strand.
AATAAAGACAGACGAAACTTACTCTTGCCGAGTGGCCAAGTGACATCATATGTCTAGAGACACTGTAAATATGGATTGTTCCTGCAAAATAAAACACTCACCACATTAATAACATAAGGCACAAGGCGTAAGCCAACTGTTCAAGGATAGGCATTAAGTGTTTTCACATGGTAGTCCACAGGACTTAGTTGAACAGATTATTTATTAATCCTACATCAATGTAACTAGTCACAGATTTCCTTATAAATGGAAACATTCTAGCAACAAACATAACAAGTCATTGACTGTAGGGGACATAAAATCAGTACTGCCATAAAGATATGGTGAAGTTTTAGGAAAATCTTGACAACTATTATCCAATATACTGTATTTGAAGCAGTTTTATTATTATTTTATAATCTATCTATCAAATGATATTAACATATCTTTTATACATGTTCAAAGGACCAGTTAGTTTAGGTGATTCACCAATCCTTGCTGAAAATTAATCGCCACAGACTGGAGGACTAGTGTTAGTGTCGAACCCTGAAGTATTACACAAACACCACTTACAGGGTCAACATGTGAATCATCTTCCAAGTGCTCAATTTAATAATATGTCAACTGTCTTTCATCAACCAACTGATACTGTCTATGGGACCAAATGTATGTCCTTTAAAACAGAAAGAGAGGCCATATGGGGATGTGAAAGAGGCAACACCCACCGTTATACACTAGCCAGCAGAGTTTCTCCTGAGGCAGGACTACCTGCATAACAAGCCTGAGGAAGGAGAGAATCTGGACACATCTGTCCACCGACTGTTTGTTCTGTAGCTTGGGATCACCAACCCGCACCACCTGGTACATACTGATGCTCTTCCCCATTAATGCACGAAACTAAAAATTAAAAAAATAAAATAAAAAAAATATATGGTGCATTATTCAAATTTCGTCTTTTTAGTAACAATTTTTTCTCAATCTACCTGTAATAAATTAGACATTTAACAGCTTGTTATTTTAACCCTTTCACCGCTGTTAACCAAAATGGGCTCATCCAGATCAATCCATGGTAGAGTCTACTAAAGTTAAGTAGGGGTGAAAGGGTTAAACATATATACTATAAAGAAAGCTCAATACAAACATAAGTCATACACATCAGTAAATATCTATATTCTGTTATGTAACATTATCCACAATTTATTTATTGTTCATTTAGATTCTATTTATTTATCTCAAAGCTCTGCCCAATAAACTAAATCTTACCGTTAGTCCAGCATCATCACTGTCAAATCCTTCAGGGAAAAACGTAGTCTTGAAGGTGTCAACATCAGTAATCTCCTCTTCATTGACATGTTCAAAGTGGAGTAGGTAGCGTTCATAGCACTGCCACAGAGCCAAACTGTACTCCTGCAATAGAAAGAGCTGACGCAGTTGAAAACCATTCAACAAAACTGGCTATACTTGATAATGTTTACCTATCAATTAATATAACAATGTATTTGATGAGAGAGTCGGCAATGGACTCTTTGTACACAGCAATTTATCAAGAACTCACCATCATTCACAAAAATTAAAGATAAACCATTGAAATTTAGATCTCCGAAAATTCAGTTTCAACTTCAGGACAGTGAGAATATGGAACTGTTTCCCACAGAGAGTTATAGACTCAACTACAATTAAAGAATTTGAGGTCAATTGAGATGAACACTGGAAAATAAAGGTATGAAATACGATCACTTGGCAGATTTACAAGTTTTTACTTTTTTGTTAAAATTGAATGTTAATGAATTATATGTATATGTATTGTATCATTGATATGGATATAAAGACAGATATTTGTCTGCGTCCATCTTTTTTCCTATTAAACCCTATCAAATTAAATAAAGGTTGTTGTGCTTGGCCATACATGTACCTTATTTTGCCCGTGACAAAATTAATCCGGGGACTTTTTAAGTGCATCACTACGTATACATGCATGAAGATTAAATCAAAAGGGTACAGGTCTTAATTATTCCCAAATATGATGTTAAAAGATGGGAAGTGTGTTTGAAGATTAAAATAAATGTGATCATTATCCATAACACTGTTTAAAAATTGGAATGACAGCCACACTTACTAACATTCAATAGCTGGCACTAATAATGTATGATACTACCCTTACTAAACAGCTTTAGGACATATGCATACCTGAACAGTCATCAAAAAGTCGCCCATTTCTAATAGTTTCTCTTGGTAGTACATCTTCGGCAGCTTGGGCTCGTACTTATTCCATAGGTCAAACAATGTGTCTGCCCTGGAAGTGTAATCAAACATATGACAATGGCAATAACATGTCAGCATCAATACAAAAAATGCTCTCTACAATTACTTATATTCAGATTAATGGTTGATTCTAAATATCAATATGTTGCTCTTTAATCGTCAATAGGTAGTCAGTTGATCATTTTGGACAGAAATTGAAGACAGTTTACATCCTGTCTGAAAGGGATGTCAACTGACCTGCTTCCTACTGTCAGAAAAGCTATTAGGAAATACAAACTAGTGCTCAGTGTACCAAAAGAAAAGAAAAACACATGTTTGTCCCAGCACATGCATGCATATATATAAAACCCTGTCAAATTCAGGAGGAAGAATGTTTCAGAAACAATGTAGGGTGAAAATCATACCATTACAGATTGCATGTTTTTATTTTATTTTATAAGCATTGTGTCTTATATCATCTCTTCTATACTTTTGTCCTCCATAATTGTTGGTAGAGCTGTTCCTGTGCCGATGTTTAGCACAATGCCAAGCACATACAACAAGTTTATGGACATCACAGATTACATAGATCTGCAAGGATTTTGGAGAAAATTAAGCAAAAAAAAAAGTAATTTCAGACTTGATTACACACTAGTAGAAAAAATGTTTTTTTAAACTATAACCTATATTAAAATTTAATATCATATAGAAAGGCACCAGGATTTCTGATTCACTTCTTTTCAATATACCCGTTAGTTAAATACAGGATACAACTCATAATCGTCTGCTTCACAACATCATTTGAGAGTCATGTGGTCTAGTTCATCCAGCTATTCTATAGGCTAAACCAAAGAGTATAATGTCCTTATATGATTTTTCTATTTATCTCTTTCTTTATTCTAAATAACTGTGTAAGTATAGCCTACATATCACAGTATAGCTACATATATATATAGCATATGTTAGAAATAAACGGATACATAACCTGGGCAGGTATTGGCTTTGCTCAGTGATGACGACTAGACCAAGTTGTTCGAGTAAATGAAATAATTGCAAACTGACTTCCAAGTGAACTGAAGGACTGAATATCGTTGATACATAACGGGAAGCTGATGTCACGCTTCCACAACTGGTAAACTACCCTAACTGGTACACCGGCCGAAAATTGTTCGAATAGTAGTTTAGAATTACATTTTAGCATTTTCCTCTGACAGAATAACAAAAAGAGATAATTATCAGCATTTCCACCGAATAGGTTTGTTTTTTGAGAACATTTTTAGAGTACACGATGACTTCAAAGCAAACATATCAGAAAACCAGTTATAACAATGTATGTCGACAACATTTTGAAGGAATTATGAAGAGGTTAATTATAAGCATGTTTAAATGTTGATTTCGGTTTATTTATAACCGGATGATATGAAAGTGTATATATATAAAATTGTAGTACAATATGGTAATTATAAAAGCAATATATTTTGTTGCAATCCTGTGATATGGTGTACCAATTGGTGTACTAATCATGGCTGAAAAAAACAGACAAAACCTCACTGCAAGTTTAGCATTCTATTTCAGAAACAAATCACTTAGAATCAAAACTTTTTATGAAAATGAACCACCATAGGTAATGTATAGTCGTCAAAAATCAAGAAACGAACTAAATACAGGATCTGAATTTTTAATTATCACTGAAAAACTGTGAAAATTGTACCAATTGTGGTTGCGTGACGTTACACACAATGTTATGTATCAGACTAGATCGGACTACATTCCCTCCTCACTGGCTAAGGCAGCCTTTTAAAAATCATTCAAGGCTAGTCTATACTCCTCATATTAACTTCACTACCCCACAATCACACACACACACTCGTTCTCACGGCATGACTCTCCACATACAGTAGTGTACAGCCTCCAACATGTCTCCTCTCATCTGTCCACTAACGTTAAAGTATGAACACTTGCCCCAGAAAAATCTCTCGTCGTCAGAAAGCTACGTTGTCGCAGCTACTGTTGCCCGTGAGTCGCCCATGGGACGAAGTTTAACATGTCTTTGTGCAAAAATTGTGTGACTGTCATGCTGTGAGACACAACACTAACCCCCCACCCCATCTTTCTACCCTTTATCTGTATATATAAACTTTTTTTTTAAGTTACTCTCTTAGAAGACGAAGATGAACATTTATCTACACATGTTTGCTTACGGTCTTGAACAGGGTTCATCATCTGGCTTCTGGTAACCAGCCACGTTCCGTTTTTTCATGTAGCCCATGAACTTTTTTGTCTCCTGCTCCAGCGACTGAAACACTGGATTCGTTTTATCTTTGCTATAGAACGAACTTGGCTGACCTCGATTCGCTGAGGCAACAGCGGCGCCTCGCAGAACCGCTGCCATCCTAAATTCTTAAATATTACCAACGCAAAATGGAATAAACCAAACACGAGTTCTATGAACGAGATAGATTTGGCTTCACGGACGCCATATTGGACACCTTACGTAGCCAAGGGTAACAAACCAGGAACGATAACTCTTCATTTAGGTGACACGCTAGTAAAATGTAAGTAGTTATGTACTAGGTCTATATTTGTGCTGATTATTGATTTCACTTTCAAGCAACTATAACAATAAAATCTATATCAAATATTGAAGTTAAATAGAAAGCTTTCAAATTGTCTACTCGACAATTTAAAAATTCCTTCAGATTATAAATTTCTTTTTGGAAAGGAATTAGCTAACTATAAATAAGCTCTTAGCTTGTTCCAGGTCTCTGATATGAACCATGCATGCTTACTGAATAAAATACTTTTAAAACTAAATTTCCTAGATGGATTTGAAATATTTAATCTTTAAAATAGAAGTTGTGAATATAGCACACTGAATAAAAATGTGGAACTACGTATTTTTATTGCAAAGACAAACGGCAAACAAAAATAAATAATAGTCTTCATAGAAGATAGCTGTTTGATTGGTATCAGGTAAAAAAAAAACCTGACCGATCACTAGACTGATACCTGTACTTTGAAGATTACAGAGGAGCGACACCCGACTCCAAAGCCAGTTTGTTTCGCCGTTACACGGCCGCGAGATTCTTTTGATGCACATCGAAGATTCATATTAATCTTCTCGTCTAGTCCAAAAGGTGCTGCACATAGAGCCTTTGGTTTTGCTATGACATATTCCAGGGGTGTAGAGAGCGAAAGTGAGCGTAACCCGTGGATATCGAGGATGTCAGTCATGCTATAGTCTAGACATCATACAGGCACTGTTGTTTAGAAGGTATTGTTAAAATATCACGGGTATTGATTTCTGCGACATTTAATGTAAGTAAATTTCATACATTTGAAAGCGCTTTGCTATAGAATATTTATCTAATTTCATTAGACTACAAAAAGGTGACGCGAAAATGTGTGATATGACCGATATGAACGATAACCATCGTGTCATATATTAGGGAATGTCGCTTCTCTTTTTCACGAAGAAGTTTGATTTTACATTACGGGTGGTCCAGATACGTATATACTACTGGTTTTATACGTCTCTGTCTGGTCACAAGAACTTGAAATGTGGAAAGACGTCGATGGCTTCCAGACGACAGATATTGCACCATCACATAACCTCATCGCCGAAAAAGTGTAGTCTTTGTGCTGTTATGTTAGAGGATAACAAAATAATATTCAAGAGTCTCATAGAACAATCATTTACAAATCTTTATTTCGGGGGTTTTCCTCGCCATAACTTACATGTATACAGTATTGGAAGTATGTATTTTACAAGTCACATTTTACAGACAGTATATTTACATACATTTTACACGCTGCTTTGCCATATTTACATTATACCAGAACACTAGTACTGAACTACACAAAATACCAGTTCACTGGTTCTGAAAGTTCAATGGTATTGAACTACACAAAATACTAGTTTCTGGATTATACATATAGATACATAGTTCACTGGTATTTAACCACACATATCTACAGTTCACTTGAACTGAACTATATGACCCTTGCTCAATGATACTGAACTACATATAACACTTGTTCACTAGTACGTTATTATAAATACCACTAGTTCACTATCACTGAACCATATATACATATCAGTTTTTCAATGATATAGAGAGATTAATACATGCCATTTTCCATATCACACCAAGTATCAACCCGAGACTCCAATATCAGCCCGATCGCCGAAGGATACTGAATTACAGATAACCGTATAGTTAACTGATATCTTATGATCTAATTTTTTTTGAAAGATGGGAAAAACTAGAAGTGTACCAAAAGGGGTGTGATACGGGTTTTGCGGACTGAAACGGAGATGGTTGATACGGGTTTTGGGGTGTGATACGGGGAGGGCTGATATAGGTTAGAGCAATTGTGTCGTATCGCATATAAACAAAATAAATCACCGTATTTATTAATAAGTATGTAATAAACTGAACTATACCTATCATTACTTCACTGATACTTAATCATACATATCAATAACAACTGGTACTGAATCACATATTTCACGATTTCATCGGATATGAATCACATCAGTTCACTGGTATTTAACCATACATATCACTAGTTCATCGATACTGAAATATACATAACACTAGTTCACTGGTACTGATATATACATATCACAAGTTCACTTATACCGAACTACTTGACCATTGTTCAGTGATACTTAATTACAGATAACCCTATAGTTAACTGGTTCTAAACCACACATATCACTAGTTCACTGGTTCTAAACTACACATATCACTAGTTCACCGGGACTGAACCACACATATCACTACTTCACCAGTACAGAACCATACATATCACTAGTTCACCGGTACTGAACCACACATATCACTAGTTCACCGGTACTGAACCACACATATCACTAGTTCACTGGTACTGAACCACACATATCACTAGTTCACCGGTACTGAACCACACATATTACTAGTTCACCGGTGCTGAACAACACATATCACTAGTTCACCGGTACTGAAATATACATATCACTAGTTCACCGGTACTGAACAACACAAATCACTAATTCACCGGTACTGAACCAAACATATAACTAGTTCACCGGTACTGAAATATACATATCACTAGTTCACCGGTACTGAATCACACATATCACTAGTTCAAAGGTCCTGAACCACACATATCACTAGTTCAAAGGTACTGAACCACTCATATCACTAGTTCACCGGTGCTGAAGAACACATATCACTAGTTCACTGGTACTGAACTATACATATCCCTAGTTCACCGGTACTGAACTGCACATATCACTAGTTCAAAGGTACTGAACCCCACATATCTCTCGTTCACCGGTACTGAAATACACATATCACTAGTTCAACGGTACTGAACAACACATATTACTAGTTCACCGGTACTGAACCACACATATCACTAGTTACTAGTTCACCGGTGCTGAAATATACATATCACTAGTTCACTGGTATTGAACCATACATATGTCTAGTTCACCGGTACTGAAATACACATATCACTAGTTCACCGGTACTGAACCACACATATCACTAGTTCACCGGTACTGAAATATACATATCACTAGTTCACTGGTAATGAACCACACATAGCACTATTTCACCGATACTGAACCACATATATCACTAGTTTACCGGTACTGAACCATACATATCACTAGTTCACCGGTGCTGAAATATACATATCACTAGTTCACTGGTACTGAACCATACAGGTGACTAGTTCACCGGTACTGAACCACACATATCACTAGTTCACCGGTACTGAAATATACATATCACTAGTTCACCGGTACTGAACCATACATATCACTAGTTCACTGGTACTAAACCACACATAACACTAGTTCCCCGGTACTGAACCATACATATCACTAGTTCACTGGTACTAAACCACACATATCACCAGTTCCCCGGTACTGAATCACACATATCACTATTTCACTGGTACTGAAATATACATATCACTAGTTCACTTGAACCACACATAGCACTATTTCACCGATACTGAACCACATGTATCACTAGTTTACCGGTACTGAACCATACAAATCACTAGTTCACCGGTGCTGAAATATACATATCGCTAGTTCACTGGTACTGAACCATACAGGTGACTAGTTCACCGGCACTGAACCACACATATCACTAGTTCACCGGTACAGAAATATACATATCACTAGTTCACCGGTGCTGCAATATACATATCACTAGTTCACTGGTACTGAATCACACATATCACTAGTTCACCGGTACTGAATCACACATATCAATAGTTCACCGGTACTGAACCACACATAACACTAGTTCACTGGTATTGAACCACACATAACACTAATTCCCGATACTGAATCAAACAAATCACTAGTTCACCGGTACTGAATCACACATATCAATAGTTCACCGGTACTGAACCACACATAACACTAGTTCACTGGTATTGAACCACACATAACACTAATTCCCGATACTGAATCAAACAAATCACTAGTTCACCCGTACTGAATCACACATATCAATAGTTCACCGGTACTGAACCACACATAACACTATTTCACCGGTACTGAATCACACATATCACTAGTTCACCGGTACTGCACCACACATATCACCAGATCACCGGTACTGAAACATACATATCACTAGTTCACTGGTACTAAACCACACATAACACTAGTTCCCCGGTACTGAACCATACATATCACTAGTTCACCGGTACTGAACCATACATATCACTAGTTCACTGGTACTAAACCACACATATCACTAGTTCCCCGGTACTGAATCACACATATCACTAGTTCACTGGTACTGAAATATACATATCACTAGTTCACTGGTACTGAATCACACATATCACTAGTTCACCGGTACTGAACCACACATATCACTAGTTCAACGGTACTGAACAACACATATTACTAGTTCACCGGTACTGAACCACACACATCACTAGTTCACCGGTACTGAAATATATATATCACTAGTTCACTGGTACTGAACCACACATAGCACTAGTCACCGATACTGAACCACACATATCACTAGTTCCCCGGTACTGAATCATACATATCACTAGTTCACCGGTACTGAACCACACATATCACTAGTTCACTGGTACTGAACCACACATAGCACTAGTCACCGATAATGAACCACACATATCACTAGTTCACCGGGGTACTGAAATATACATATCACTAGTTCACTGTTCACCGGTACTGAAATATACATATCACTAGTTCACTGGTACTGAACCACACATAATACTAGTTCACCGGTACTGAAATACACATATCACTAGTTCAAAGGTACTGAACCACACATATCACTAGTTCACCGGTACTGAACCACATATATCACTAGTTTACCGGTACTGAACCACACATATAACTAGTTCACTGGTACTGAAATATACATATCACTAGTTCACCGGTACTGAACCACACATATCGCTAGTTCACCGGTACTGAAATACACATATCACTAGTTCAAAGGTACTGAACCACACATATCGCTAGTTCACCGGTACTGAAATACACATATCACTAGTTCAAAGGTACTGAACCACACATATCGCTAGTTCACCGGTACTGAAATATACATATCAATAGTTCACCGGTACTGAACCACACATATCGCTAGTTCACCGGTACTGAACAACACATATCACTAGTTCACCGGTACTGAATCACACATGTCACTAGTTCACCGGTACTGAACCACACATATCACTAGTTCATTGGTACTGAACCAAACATATCACTAGTTTATTGGTACTGAACCAAACATATCACTAGTTCACCGGTACTGAACCACACATAACACTAGTTCACTGGTATTGAACCACACATAACACTAATTCCCGATACTGAATCAAACAAATCACTAGCTCACCGGTACTGAATCACACATATCACTAGTTCACCGGTACTGAACAACACATATCACTAATTCACCGGTACTGAACCACACATATTACTAGTTCACCGGTACTGAACCACACACATCACTAGTTCACCGGTACTGAAATATACATGTCACTAGTTCACCGGTACTGAACAACACATATCACTAATTCACCGGTACTGAACCACACATATTACTAGTTCACCGGTACTGAACCACACATATCGCTAGTTCACCGGTACTGAACAACACATATTAAAAGTTCACCGGTACTGAACCACACATAGCACTAGTTCACCGGTACTGAATCACACATATCAATAGTTCACCGGTACTGAACCACACATATCACCAGTTCACCGGTTCTGAAACATACATATCACTAGTTCACTGGTACTAAACCACACATATCACTAGTTCCCCGGTACTGAATCATACATATCACTAGTCATATCACTAGTTCACCGGTACTGAAATATACAAATCACTAGTTCACCGGTACTGAACCACACATAACACTAGTTCACCGGTACTGAATCACACATATCACTAGTTCACCGGTACTGAAACATACATATCATTAGTTCACCGGTAATACACCACACATATCACTAGTTCACCGGTACTGAAACATACATATCATTAGTTCACCGGTAATACACCACACATATCACTAGTTCACCGGTACTGAAACATACATATCATTAGTTCACCGGTAATAAACCACACATATCACTAGTTCACCGGTACTGAACCACACATATCGCTAGTTCACCGGTACTGAACAACACATATTACTAGTTCACCGGTACTGAACCACACATATCGCTAGTTCACCGGTACTGAACAACACATATTACTAGTTCACCGGTACTGAACCACACATATCACCAGTTCACCGGCACTGAAACATACATATCACTAGTTCACTGGTACTAAACCACACATATCACTAGTTCCCCGGTACTGAATCATACATATCACTAGTTCACCGTTGCTGAAATATACATATCACTAGTTCACTGGTACTGAACCATACATATGACTAGTTCACCGGTACTGAAATATACATATCACTAGTTCACCGGTACTGAACCATACATATCACTAATTCACCGGTACTGAATCATACATATCACTAGTTGACCGGTACTGAACCACACATATCACTAGTTCACTGGTACTGAAATATACATATTACTAGTTCACTGGTACTGAATCACACATATCACTAGTTCACCGGTACTGAACCACACATATCACTAGTTCACCGGTATTGAAATATACATATCACTAGTTCACCGGTACTGAACGACACATATCAATCACACATATCACTAGTTCACCGGTACTGAAACATACATATCATTAGTTCACCGGTAATGAACCACTTATATCCGGTACTGAACCACACATATCACTAGTTCAACGGTACTGAACAACACATATTACTAGTTCACCGGTACTGAACCACACACATCTCTAGTTCACCGGTACTGAAATATATATATCACTAGTTCACTGGTACTGAACCACACATATTACTAGTTCACTGGTACTGAATCACACATATCACTAGTTCACCGGTACTGAAACATACATATCATTAGTTCACCGGTAATGAACCACTTATATCACTAGTTCACCGGTACTGAACCACACATATTACTAGTTCACCGGTGCTGAACAACACATATCACTAGTTCACCGGTACTGAACCACACATAACACTAGTTCACCGGTACTGAATCACACATATCACTAGTTCACCGGAACTGAACCACACATATCACTAGTTCTCCGGTACTGAACCACACATATCACTAGTTCACCGGAACTGAAATATACATATCACTAGTTCACCGGTACTGAATCACACATATCATTAGTTCACCGGTACTGAACCACACATATCATTAGTTCATTGGTACTGAACCAAACATATCACTAGTTTATTGGTACTGAACCAAACATATCTCTAGTTCACCGGTACTGAAATATACATATCACTAGTTCACCGGGACTGAACCATACATATCACTAATTCACCGGTACTGAATCATACATATCACTAGTTCACCGTTGCTGAAATATACATATCACTAGTTCACTGGTACTAAACCACACATATCACTAGTTCACCGGTACTGAAACATACATATCATTAGTTCACCGGTAATGAACCACTTATATCACTAGTTCACCGGTACTGAACCACACATATCCCTAGTTCACTGGTATTGAACCACACATATCACTAGTTCACCGGTACTGAACAACACATATCACTAGTTCACCGGTACTGAAATATACATGTCACTAGTTCACCGGAACTGAACAACACATATCACTAATTCACCGGTACTGAACCACGCATATCACTAGTTCACCGGTACTGAACCAAACATATCACTAGTTCACCGGTACTGAAATATACATGTCACTAGTTCACCGGTACTGAACAACACATATCACTAGTTCACCGGTACTGAAATATACATACCACTAGTTCACCATATCACTAGTTGACCGGTACTGAACCACACATATCGCTAGTTCACTGGTACTGAACCACACATATCACTAGTTCACCGTACTTAAATAAACATCACTAGTTCACCGGTACTGAACCACACATATCGCTAGTTCACCGGTACTGAAATATACATATCACTAGTTCACTGGTACTGAACCACACATATGACTAGTTCACCGGTACTGAAATATACATATCACTAGTTCACCGGTACTGAACGACACATATCACTAGTTCACCGGTATTGAAATATACATATCACTAGTTCACCGGTACTGAACCATACATATCACTAGTTCACCGGTACTGAACCACACATATCGCTAGTTCACCGGTACTGAAATATACATATCACTAGTTCACTGGTACTAAACCACACATATCACTAGTTCCCCGGTACTGAACCACTGATATCACTAGTTCACCGGTACTGAACTACACATATCACTAGTTCACCGGTATTGAAATATACATATCACCAGTTCACCGGTACTGAACCATACATATCACTAGTTCACTGGTACTGAACCACACATATCACTAGTTCACCGGAACTGAACCACACATATCACTAGTTCACCGGAACTGAAATATACATATCACTAGTTCACCGGTACTGAACGACACATATCACTAGTTCACCGGTATTGAATTATACATATCACTAGTTCACCGGTACTGAACCACACATATCACATCACCAGTTCACCGGTACTGAAACATACATATCACTAGTTCACTGGTACTAAACCACACATATCACTAGTTCACCGGTACTGAAATACACATATCACTAGTTCACCGGTACTGAACCACTGATATCACTAGTTCACCGGTACTGAACCACACATATGTACTGAAACATACATATCACTAGTTCACTGGTACTAAACCACACATATCACTAGTTCACCGGTACTGAAATATACATATCACTAGTTCACTGGTACTAAACCACACATATCACTAGTTCCCCGGTACTGAACCACTGATATCACTAGTTCACCGGTACTGAACCACACATATCGCTAGTTCACCGGTACTGAAATATACATATCACTAGTTCACTGGTACTAAACCACACATATCACTAGTTCACCGGTACTGAAATAAACATATCACTAGTTCACCGGTACTGAAATATACATACCACTAGTTCACCGGTACTGAACCACACACATCACTAGTTCACCGGTACTGAACCACACATATCACTAGGTCACCGGTACTGAACCACACATATCACTAGTTCACCGGTACTGAACCACACATATCACTAGTTCACCGGAACTGAACCACACATATCACTAGTTCACCGGAACTGAACCACACATATCACTAGTTCACCGGTACTGAAATATACATATCACTAGTTCACTTATACCGAACTACTTGACCATTGTTCAGTGATACTGAGTTTCCGATAACCCTTTAGTTAACTGATTCTAACTCACACATATCACTAGTTCACCGGTACTGAACCACACATATCACTAGTTCACCGGTAATGAAATATACATATCATTAGTTCACTGGGTTTGAACCACACCTATTACAAATTCACTTGAATGAACTACATATGACACTTGTTCAATAGTTTACTGTTTATGATCCATACATATCACTGTTCACTGGTACAGAATCACACATTTCTCTAGTTCACTGGAACAATGAACAACCCATGACACTATTCATGAAGAATAATTATGAAAAGTTCACCTGTATTTGATTAACGACCTGTATTACACGGTCTAATATATTTTTGGTGAAAATGGAAGATCAAAAAAGTAAATGAACTAATAAATAGCATTTACGAGTTTTATAAATACGCCCATAATACAGACGTGCTACACACTGCAATGTCGAGTGTTATACATACTTTGTAATGTCAAGTGTTGTCATCTGTTAAGATTTGTAATGTTATCTGGAACAAACACGCTTGTTATGTCAAGTGCTGTTATAGCATGTTTTCCATGTTAACACATTTTCTCATAAATAAATCATTCGCCCATACTTTCACTGAAATTTTGATGAAATGTTCATCACCCCATCACTTATATTCACGCGTTCAATATGTACGTGTTCTTTTTCATGCAATATATATGTAGTTATCAAAACAAAGTTTTCTTCACGGCCTTTATCGAACACCTCTACCCTTCCCTTTCCTCTTCATTCCTTCTCCTGTACCTATTTCCGTAAAATAAACCCGTCCGCACCGTTACTTCCTCCTTTTCCATGCTAATTCGCTTGACCACGTGGCCATCCTTCGTCCTGGTGCATATCTACATGTACATGACTCGAGCACGTGTCTATTCTGTCGTCTGTGATATTCAGTGTGTATACTGGAGGAGGATCACATTCTAAAACATAGGTTACACAAAAATCTTACTATTCACACTTTTTTTCATCATCACATGGTATATTTTAGGCCCACGTTGTATTTTGTCATTGGGCGAAAACAAAAAAAAAGACCAACCAGCTATGAGGGTTATATTAATTGCGATCACAAACAGTGAATATAAAGATGTAATTATGATTCTTTCCATGTTCTCCTCTCACAACATCATTTAAGTAAGAATAATCATTTTTGTTTCCATTTTGCAGTATGTCCAATACGTTAACATGGGGGTAACATGCGCTAATATTACCTTCCGGGATTGAACTGTTTCCTGCATAAAGCGTATATAAAATGTATTTTCATGTAAAACAGACGTTTTCTCGGAAGTTGACTCTATCTCCGCAGGAGTCGGAAGCCTTTCATCAAGATTACCAATGGAACCGATAGAGGCTTCCTGATCAAAACGTTGCTGTTGTACTCGTAACTCAAAGACACACTTATTGCCATATGTATATAGTATAACTCAGAAAAATGATCCTTACGGACTCAATATATATATTGAGTGAATATCAAATTAATGGGTGAACCTTATTCCTGTTAAAGGCTGTCAACTTGTACAACTATACCAATTTTGGTGATTGGGATATTTAACATTTAGTATCTTAAATAGTCACAGTGACCTAGCTACTTTTAGTATGAGAAACAGCGCATTCGAAAACCCTCGCCCCGAAACATTGACGGCACTACTTTATACATGTAAATGTCGTAGTCTCATAGATAGTCTCAGGAGAATGTTGCGTGACGAACGAATAAAATGGATGTTCAAACTATCCTCGGGATATATAACGATATTTGATTTGCTTTTTAGCATCATACTGTGGAGGATTTCTTCGAAACTAGTTTATTATAAAGTATGGGATATAACTACCTTTGGACTTAACACTGTCTTCGTATGAGGGCGGAGCTATGTACTTGGACGCTGGGGCGGGGACATCCTTTGTATACGCCGGGGGGTGGGGACCTGCGAGGTACTCGTCCGGAAGGACTACTGGTAAGGTGTATTGTAGACTAAAGGACGTTACTCCGAGGTGTTGACCGTTTCCGAGTGACCCCGGATGTTGTCTGTGACCTCGCTCTTGATGATGATTGTCGGCATTATTGTCTGTGTAACAACACATGAAATGTGATTATTTATAGATAGATTTGACGCTATTCCGACATCAAGACATCAGAGAATTTAAAAATAATCACGATTCTAAATGACTTTATTTATATTCAATTCAATTCAATTAAACTTGATTTCATTTTCCATCTAAGCAATATATATATATACTGAAAACATTCAAAGAATCGAACAGCAAACGAACAAAACAACTATTTTATCAGCATTATTATGAAACTTAGGCACGTTGCAAACCCATCCTGATATTCTTTTTAGTTTACTTTCAAGAACTGAACTCAACATTTCGACAAAGTTATATATTAATGTAATTCTGGTATCTATATATAAAAACATATAAGGGCTCGAAGAAGCACAAGCGCAAAAAATATTTAAAAAAAAAACAACAACATTTATTCGATGGCGAAGAAACATGGGACAAAACACTGTACCTTGTATACATGACGTTTGACCCCGTCTGAGACGTAGGTTAGAACCACGTGCGCCGGAAGCTTCCTTGTAGGCAGAGATACAGACTAAACGCCAACAGAAGATGGCGATCACCCCGATCACTATCAATGCTGTCGTGATCCCTGCGAGCAACAACGCAGGCGCATGCTGGCTGCCTTCACTTTTCGGAGATGTCATTTCTCTGCGAAAAAACCCCCCCAAAACATTACAATAGTGATGTTACCATCTTCAAACTTGATTTTTGGTTTTGGTTTTATATTGTTTAACGTCATATTAACAGCTAAGATCATTTAAGGACGTGTGAAACTTGAGAGCAAATCAGTCAAAACGGAAATATAAATTGCGTGTCTATATCCGTAAGGATAGATGTAAGTGATCTGAGATGTACTGATAGGTCTAATTTAATCTGCCGGATGTTCTGGAATGACGGATCCTCTATACAAAGTGTGTAATAAACTCCAGTTAAAGTGTGCATGACCTTTATTCCGTCTTTTCGCATTGCAGAGTTATCTTCTCTTGAGAGCAGGTATTGATTGTTACGTCATTTGTTTGTGAGAGTAACGTCATCAATTTTTGAGAAAACGACGCAATTTTCTCACACAAACCAATGGCGTAACAATTAATACCTGCTCCCAAGAGAAGATAACTCTGCAATACGCAAAGACGGAATAAGATACTTCACTCATGAGATCGACTTCAACATTGTAGGCCTATGGTATCGTCTCACACTATCCTCACTTGCAAAACTCACGGAGTTAGATTAGAGCTGCAGATAAAGTAGTTATAAATGCTTAATCTATTGTCACGTTACATTTTATGGAAACGAGACTTTCTTCAGTCTTTGTTCATTTTCATTAAGTAAAACGCTAAATTTGGCTCCTCCAATCTCCAATATAGAAGTCTTACTGAGATTTGAGGAGACAACATCGTCGGTCTGTGTAGTTCCCACAGCATTCCTCAGTCCGGCGACAGTCCCTGTACCGGATGTCTTCCCTGTAGGTAGCTGTCCTATTGTCGTAGTGTTTAATGAGATAGGAACAGTCGGCCACTGTCGTACCTGTGTACACGACAATGGAGTGATGATAAGGAATATACATTTGAGATGTTATAATACGTAATAACGGGATGGACATCCTCGGTATCCAGCGATAACAACGCTCACTTTCGCTCGCGGTCGTTTATTCGTAATAACGTTTAGAGGTCACGTTTTACAAATATTAACGTTAAGAGGTCACGTTTTACAAATACTAACTTTAGAGGTCACGTTTTATAAATAATAACGTTTAGAGGTCACGTTTTATAAATAATAACGTTTAGAGGTCACGTTTTATAAATAATATTGTTTAGAGGTCACATTTTACAAATAATAACGTTTAGAGGTCACGTTTTATAAATAATAACGTTTAGAGGTCACGTTTTATAAATAATAACGTTTAGAGGTCACGTTTTATAAATTAAAAAGTTTAAAGGTCAAATAATAACGTTTACAGGTCACCTTTTAAACATTATAACGTTTAGAGGTCACGTTTTATAAATAATAACGTTTTGAGGTCACGTTTTATAAATAATGACGTTTTGAGGTCACGTTTTATAAATATAATAACGTTTTGAGGTCACGTTTTATATATATAATACCGTTTAGAGGTCACGTTTTATACATAATAACGTTTTGAGGTCACTTTTTATATATAATAAAGTTTAGAGGTCAAGTTTTTATACATAATAACGTTGAGGGACCTGGTTTTATACGTTATAACGCTAAAGGGAATTTTGTACTATGTAATTTGTCGTCAGTTTTAACGTGAAGGGGTCATAATTTAGCAGTTTTGATAAGGGTCCAGGTTTTAAACAAAAAAACTTTGAGGGAACAGGTTTTATACGTTATAACGTTGAGGGACCAGGCCCCAGGATCATAAAACGAACTTCAATCCAAAATTGTCTCAAGCTTTGACTAAGCCAAACACAAATAACGTCATGAAAGTGACGTCATACGTGATTGGCTAAGGAAAATCTTAAGTCTAAGATCGTTTCATGAACCCGGGACCAGGTTTTATACTTTATAACATTAAAGGAAGTATGTTTTGTATGACAATTTTATATGTTTTGGAATATTTTGGTCAGTAACCTTGAATGAGTGCTAATCACAGATACTCACGTAATATCTTTAGCATTGTCAGCTTTACATATCAATGTATAATGGGGGAAATTATGATTATGGTAAGGCATAGTACATCAGGTGCCCGTTTACGTCGCTACTGTGATGTCAGTAGCAGATAAGGATTTCTTGAAGAAGGAATAATAGCTTCAGTCGTAATAACATACACGAAAAAAATAGAATCAACAAAAAGCTTTTAAAGGTGGGAAATGGCCTTACGGGTCTCACTGATTTTGGCGGAACAGCGATTCGCCGCTGAGCAGGATCACCTATCTATTTCAACCAAGAACACACTATTATTTACTAAAAGTCCAAACTCTTTGGCACACGAACATTAGAAAGACAGTTAGAAGTCCAAGAAGACAACAGATTTAATTTGTACATACCTATACAGTAGACCAGGACGGTGAAAGTCGCAACACAAGACACCAGATACATCGGATAGATATTGGTTATACCGAACTCAAGTCTTCGTCATTGTTGAATGAGTAGAACAATGCCAGCTAATTGACGGGCTAATTAGTGGGACTAATTGGTATGGTTAGTCGTGCGTGCAGCCCCGTACACCGGTGGGGGCTGGTCGGTTATAATGACAATTGTTTTATTCTCATAGACAGAACTACAGTGTAGATAATACATATATACAAATGGGTGACAATAATACATGGTGGAACAGGATGGACATTAGTATTGTAAATTAATTATGTTGCTAATATTGGTAATAAATTTAGCCAATGATGTCAATTCATGTTGTGTTACATAATTGAATAATGTTTAATGTTTAAATGTGTTTGGTCTTTCATAACAATATCTGGACATATGTTTTCGCCTACTATTGAGTATTGGTTAATGTGTACATGTAAACAGATAATGAAATTCGTCGCCAATTTCATTTAAATAACATAAACTACATAATCTATTTTCACGTGGTATATTGGACCACCTACCACTTTTGATTGGTAACTTAGTATTACATGATCTGAATTTACAATACGCTTTGGCTAGTTTCGGAGGGAGTTCTAGTAAGTACTTTTCTAAACAAAGTTCGTACTTATATATTCTATAATTGATTCCTTTCGGAGAGGTATACATTTCATTTCTCCAGTTTGATATAAATTTTCCTTATAGTTTATAAAATATGGTACTCTTTAGTCAATGTTTATTTGGAAACTCTTGACTATTGAATATATGTATCAGACTGCATTCTTCAAAAACACTTTTCACATATTTTAGCCATTGCTTTTTTGTCAATTTAGCCCAAAATCCGACCATTCTTACTTTGACAAATATCTATAGCGGAAACCGTCCAAGTTCTACGTATATCATAAAGTTCGGGGTAGACGTTTTAACATTAAGTATGTATTTGCAAAATTTTAGATGTAAACGTTCGATAAGTTTATAGTTACAAAAACCCCAAAGTTCACATCCATATAAAACAATAGGTTTGATGGCTTTGTCAAATATATCAAGTTGACAATCTATTGACAAATTATGATACCTACGTTTGGAAATAGCACCATACATTGCTTTTAAACCTTTACCATGCAGTTGTTTAATATTAAATTGTGTCAAACCAGTTTTTTGTAAAATAAACTCCAAGATATTTAAAATCCTTACCTATTCCTATAACAGTACCGTTGTATGTAAAATAAAAGTCATCAGGAATTCTTTTTCTACCAAATACCATGATGTTAGTTTTGCTGATATTGGCTTTAGGATGCCATAGGCATAGGTTGGAATTTGCAAATCCTCTGCCGCGTCTGATAGTGATAAAGTGTCATCAGCATATAACACAAAAAAGCTTCAGATATACATGCAATTCCTCCTCTAGCTGGTCGTTTATATTAGACAGACCTTTACAGTCACATGATTTCATAATATCTTCTAAATCATTAAGAAAAAGTGAAAATAAACACGGGGAAAGATTATCGCCTTGACAGACCCCAGAACTACATGGGAATACATTCGAGAATACGCCATCTTTCACCACCTATTCTCCAAACACTATCAAAATCTATAAAGGCACAATATAATTGTTTTTAAAATATTTTGATAGTTCAATAAATGCATGAAGTGAAAATATATGGTCAATAGTGGAAGGATTTCTTCGAAACCCTGCTTGCTTTTCGAGAATGAGTTCTACATTATCTACATATTTATTTAATCGTTCATTAATTACAGCTATAAACAATTTAGCTAGACAACTAACCAAAGTAAGTGAACGATAGTTAGTGGCATCATACAAACTACCATTGTTCTTAAAAACAGGGATGATATTTCCTAGGAGCCAGGTCTCAGGCACGTGACCAGTGTTAAAAATATTATTGAATAATTCAACATATAATGGCATCATTAAATCAATGGTTGACTTAATATATTCGTTACATAGCATGTCGTCACCAACAGCCTTATTATTCTTTAACATTTTGACACATTATAGTAAAATACACCATATAGCATTATCATTGTCTTTGCGAAGACAGGACGGCACCAATACACAATAGCCTGTCACAATAGTCTGATAAGACGTGTGTAAAGCCACCATCCCAACAAGCACTATTCCGTCTTTGCGTATTGCAGAGTTATCTTCTCTTTGGAGCAGGTATTGATTGTTACGTCACTTGTTTGTGAGAGTAACGTCATCATTTTTTGAGAAAACGACGTAATTTTCTCACGCAAACCAATGACGTAACAATCAATACCTGCTCCACAGAGAAGATAACTCTGCAATACGCAAAGACGGAATTGAGAGAGATCGTACGATTGCTCACCCCTGCAAATTTCCTCACCTTGCTGGGAAATCGTGTCTTGAGTTGAGCATATTGGTTGTTTGCACGTAAAAATACACTCAATCGATTTGGAAGACTGTGATAAATGTTGATGTTGTAATATATCCACTTCCTCCACATTTACATAATGATTGAATGTTTTCCCCATATCTTGTTTTAAACGGTTTCTTCACGAACTCTTTTGATGAAAAACATATGCAGCTCTATATAGCCTACGCACTCTCCAAAGTAATTTTTCTTTATCAAATAGCAAGCATTTCCAAGTTATAGAAATGCCGAATAAATTGAAACTTTTTTTAGTTGAAGGTACAACACAGAGCGTTTGAGACTCTCTAACATTATATAGGGAATATACTCCAAAATAATAGACTTGACAGTTCTTTGAAACCAAGACAAAACAAAACCCCACAGACGCAATCCTGTTAACATTATACCCACAGTATGACAATGAATAAGAATGTGATTTGTACTTCTATAGATGGAGAACGGAGGGAGGGAGAGAACAGGTGAGATAGCATGCATGGTTAGAACACTTGCCATCATGCTTTGAATGAGAAATGGTGTTGAAAATCCTATGATTGTAGCACAACTTTTCAACTTGGTGAAAAATCGTGTCGGCTTAGACAACAGCCTGACAGGACAGTGGGATAACCTCATCTACGATGTGTGGTCTATCAACCAGTATGCACTTAGGAGGTAGTGCGAGTCAAGTAAAGGGTCTAGCCTGGTGTGTACGGAGTATTAAATGACGATTAGAGTTTCTGAACAACTCTTGGTTCATATCTTATCCCCAATTATGGCAAACTAATTTTATGTATATATTTGATTAGGCTCTCTAAAAAGGTCCCACCTGAATTTATCCACTGCAACAACATGCTTGACATTATGGGATAGATGAATCATTCTTTTTTCCTTCAAAACATTTCAAAGTACACACGAAATCTGATCTTACTAAGGAATGGTCTCTATTTGCTGGTGGTATAACGGTTTCCTTGTTGAATCAAATTTTTCATTTGAAATGTTCAATATTGTCATTTCGTTCGTTCCCTGCCATCTGAACAGAATTAACTTAAGTAAATGAAATGTAATAGAACTTTATTGACACAAATATTATGTTAAAACAACGGCGAGCAATGTAAACATACTGATATGAAGTTAAATAAGATGAGCTTAGACAAAGCGGAAATGAGGTATCATTTTCTCCGAAGAGTACAGCTTTGTGTATGAACTCTAACTTGACGCCAGAGTCAAATTTTAAAATGCAAAAACTTCACACATGAATAAGTATAACATGTTTGTATAACGAGAAGTGCATACTGAAAAAAATATAAGGGCATTTTATGAAAAGGAATAGTTTTTTTCTGGAGATTCTAAACCCCCTAAAAATATAATATGATGTAAAGTTGTTTTTTAAAATATCATATAATCAGATTATCAGAAAGGCAAGCAATGCGATTCTAAACAATAAGGCACTGCAGGTGTAAGTTTTGTGCCTTCAGAATTTTTGAGCGGTATCCGTGTCGGTTGGGGAAGAGATACCTCCGACGGAACCGGCAGTGGTTGTTGAGGTAGCAGTAGTACCAGCAACAACCATATCGTAGGATGGCGGCAAATGTCCGCTCTCCTGGCCCTGGAGTCCGTGTGGGGAGCCTTCTGCCCAAAGTATAGGGGTGTTACCCTGTATCACGACAGTTCCGGTAGCTGCAAAACAGGTATCACACATATAACTCAGTACCATAGAGGTTTGTCTGATTTATATGTTCTTATTAACCAATTAACTCAAACTTGTGTTAATAATAATTTATTGCTTTAATATCGGAATCAAAAGAAAACGGAACGAGAACGACAAAACAACAAAACGACATAACACTGACCATCATGTGAGTTTTTAAACATTCATTTACATTTAATATAATGTTAGGACATGGCCATACTGTACAATAATGCCACAATGAAGATATTTATGTTTGTAATACACAATAACAGTTGTTTTTGGGTGTTTAATTGCCCAAAAGTTTAATATTGTTTTAACGTGTTATTCCCTTCGAGCAGACTCGAATGACAAACTTCTAGTGTCACAGGAAATCGACCCCCTCGATAAATATACCAGAGGTATAATACTTTATGGAGAAAATATGACAGGGTCTGTCTATAAATATATATACCGGAGGTAGTATTAGGAGAGTATACGGCCGGAGTGATGAGTCGGCCGGCTGTCCTTCTCCTTCGTCTGCACAATATACAAAAAGAGACGATACAGGCAATGATGCCGCCAACGGTGATCAGACATCCGACAACGATCCCGGCAATCCCTCCTCCATACGATCTACAACAAAATATTGGTCGTAACTACACGGTGTCCATTCACTGCAGGACAGGATGGCGTGGAACGTGCACCTTATCAAAGTACCTGCTCAACAAAAATGAAAGTTTCTTTCCTATCATTTCTGACATATTTATCGAGATATTGACAAGCAAACGGTAGAGCTCGTTAAGTTGCTGGTGAAATAAAGTTTTATATCTATCCACTAAGTTTCGGTACTTACTACTTTATAATATATATCCACTGAAGTATCGGTACTTACGACCTGGTGTAATATATATCCACTGAAGTATCGGTTCTTACGACCTGGTGTAATATATATCCACTGAAGTATCGGTACTTACGACCTGGTGTAATATATATCCACTGAAGTATCGGTACTTACGACCTGGTGTAATATATATCCACTGAAGTATCGGTACTTACGACCTGGTGTAATATATATCCACTGAAGTATCGGTACTTACGACCTGGTGTAATATATATCCACTGAAGTATCGGTACTTACGACCTGGTGTAATATATATCCACTGAAGTATCGGTACTTACGACCTGGTGTAATATATATCCACTGAAGTATCGGTACTTACGACCTGGTGTAATATATATCCACTGAAGTATCGGTACTTACGACCTGGTGTAATATATATCCACTGAAGTATCGGTACTTACGACCTGGTGTAATATATATCCACTGAAGTATCGGTACTTACGACCTGGTGTAATATATATCCACTGAAGTATCGGTACTTACGACCTGGTGTAATATATATCCACTGAAGTATCGGTACTTACGACCTGGTGTAATATATATCCACTGAAGTATCGGTACTTACGACCTGGTGTAATATATATCCACTGAAGTATCGGTACTTACGACCTGGTGTAATATATATCCACTGAAGTATCGGTACTTACGACCTGGTGTAATATATATCCACTGAAGTATCGGTACTTACGACCTGGTGTAATATATATCCACTGAAGTATCGGTACTTACGACCTGGTGTAATATATATCCACTGAAGTATCGGTACTTACGACCTGGTGTAATATATATCCACTGAAGTATCGGTACTTACGACCTGGTGTAATATATATCCACTGAAGTATCGGTACTTACGACCTGGTGTAATATATATCCACTGAAGTATCGGTACTTACGACCTGGTGTAATATATATCCACTGAAGTATCGGTACTTACGACCTGGTGTAATATATATCCACTGAAGTATCGGTACTTACGACCTGGTGTAATATATATCCACTGAAGTATCGGTACTTACGACCTGGTGTAATATATATCCACTGAAGTATCGGTACTTACGACCTGGTGTAATATATATCCACTGAAGTATCGGTACTTACGACCTGGTGTAATATATATCCACTGAAGTATCGGTACTTACGACCTGGTGTAATATATATCCACTGAAGTATCGGTACTTACGACCTGGTGTAATATATATCCACTGAAGTATCGGTACTTACGACCTGGTGTAATATATATCCACTGAAGTATCGGTACTTACGACCTGGTGTAATATATATCCACTGAAGTATCGGTACTTACGACCTGGTGTAATATATATCCACTGAAGTATCGGTACTTACGACCTGGTGTAATATATATCCACTGAAGTATCGGTACTTACGACCTGGTGTAATATATATCCACTGAAGTATCGGTACTTACGACCTGGTGTAATACATATCCACTGAAGTATCGGTACTAACGACCTGGTGTAATATATATCCACTGAAGTATCGGTACTTACGACCTGGTGTAATACATATCCACTGAAGTATGGGTACTTACGACCTGGTGTAATATCTATCCACTGAAGTATCGGTACTTACGACCTGGTGCAATATTTATCCACTGAAGTATCGGTACTTACGACCTGGTGTAATATCTATCCACTGAAGTATCGGTACTTACGACCTGGTGTAATACATATCCACTGAAGTATGGGTACTTACGACCTGGTATAATATATAGCCACTGAAGTATCGGTACTTACGACCTGGTGTAATATTTATCCACTGAAGTATCGGTACTTACGACCTGGTATAATATATATCCACTAAGTTTCGGTACTTAATTCTTTATAATATATATCCACTGAAGTATCAGTACTTACGACCAGGTATAATATATATCCACTGAAGTATCGGTACTTACTACTATGTAATATCTATCCACTGAAGTATCGGTACTTACGACCTGGTATAATACATATCCACTGAAGTATCGGTACTTACGACCTGGTGCAATATTTATCCACTGAAGTATCGGTACTTACGACCTGGTATAATATATATCCCCTAAGTTTCGGTACTTACTTCTTTATAATATATATCTACTGAAGTATCAGTACTTACGACCTGGTATAATATATATCCACTGAAGTATCGGTTCGTACGACCTGGTATAATATATATCAACTGAAGTATCGGTACTTACGACCTGGTATAATATATATCCACTAAGATTCGGTACTTACTTCTTTATAATATATATCCACTGAAGTATCAGTACTTACGACCTGGTATAACATATATCCACTGAAGTATCGGTACTTACGACCTGGTATAATATATATCCACTGAAGTATCGGTTCGTACGACCTGGTATAATATCTATCAACTGAAGTATCGGTACTTACGACCTGGTGTAATACATATCCTCTGAAGTATCGGTACTAACGACCTGGTGTAATATATATCCACTGAAGTATCGGTTCTTACGACCTGGTGTAATACATATCCACTGAAGTATGGGTACTTACGACCTGGTATAATATATATCCACTAAGTTTCGGTACTTACTTCTTTATAATATATATCCACTGAAGTATCAGTACTTACGACCTGGTATAATATATATCCACTGAAGTATCGGTACTTACTACTATGTAATATCTATCCACTGAAGTATCGGTACTTTAGACTGTATGTTATGTAATTTCTATCCACTGAAATATCGATACTTACGACCCAGCGTAGTAATAGTAGGTATAGCTGTATCCTCTATAGTAATATCGATATCCGCTGTAGTAATAACTGGTGTACCTGAACCTCACGCCGGAGACAGAATCTATAAAATAAATATAATTTCTTCTGTTAGTCTTCAGGTTAGCAGCGTATACGTATAGTGTTAGTGAACTGTATAAGTGTGTATACCTTTTCTAGCGATGCTGTACATACCTTGATCAGATAAATATCATATTTCAAAACGAGGCTAAACTAAGATCGATTACTAACCCTGATTTGCTATATAATTTTCACATTCATTCTTAATATTTCGCCAGTAACAGCAACGTAAATATTATATATCTTTGTTAGCATATTTCTATCGCAGGACTCTCGAGATGTCATAGAGATGTGGGACTACTTCCACCAAGACTTGATTAAATGTACCTTACAACCAATCAAGGTAAACTCACACTAACCCCTGGTTGAACACGAAAACTAGACGAATGGTGCGTTGCATGGACTGCGCGTAAAAGAAGTGTGAAGAGTGAACGCGACTGGACTAGTTACAGATCACTGAAGACGGAAAAACAACGATCAGACATGCCCACAACAAAAAATCCAATGTACACAACATCATTAGCCCAGATTACCATCGCATATCAAAAAGGCTCTGGTCACACATCAACAACAAACAACAGGAAACACTTGGGTTCGCTTCACTTGGAAAATCCAACAGGCTGCAAAAACAAAATATGGTATACTTAACGAGTAGCTCAAGTCCGTCATCACTCGACAGAACACCACCACCGCACCAGCTCCAGGTAAGATGCTCTCATCATCGACACTGGGAGTAGAAGAGTTGCTAAGAAGACACAGCCTACATAAACCAACTTGCCCAGACTCAAACCCATCGGCAGTCTCTAAAGATTTTTTTGCTGTTGAACTAGCCCCAGCAGTCAAAAGGATACACCAACTGATCTTTATACGCTTCATATACCTGCGCTATTGAAACATGCACACGGTGTACCTATTTTTTAGAAAGAAAATCGTGCTAGAGACTTATGTCGCTCGCAGTTATTTACTTCAAGTAAGTACAGCATATTAGACAGAGCGCGGTTAGATTGCCACATCATATATCATCTCGTGCTCCTGGACTTAAGTAAGGCGTTAGATAAAATGACCCACCAGAGACTACTCAAGAAAATACACTCCTTTGGAATCCGCAACACCATCCCGGCTTGTTTGAGGACTTTCTGCACAACAGGAAGCGATGCGTGATCGTCGAATGGAGCCAGTGAGAAGCTTCTGATATGATATCAGGGCCCATAATCATGAAACCGGTCTCATGCTCAAGCATGGATTCTGTGCTCAAACCAAATTTCTTGTAACTCGCTTAAATCATGTCAAACGATCAAAAGGTAAAATGTAAACATTGAAAACAGTATTCGCCTTGATGTCTCTTCAATAATTTTCCAAACCATTGACAATTTTTTTTTATTGCATTAATTTATAAAGGGAGCAAGACACGTGGCCTGAGTACAAAATCAATGCTTGAGCATGAAAACAGTTTCATGAATACGGGCCTAGGGGTCGCTCAGGGAAAGGTGGACGACACGCTTCTTTTCTTGCAATAGGTCAGCGACCTGTGGACTCCGACGTGCAGCTATTCTTTGACCATTGCGTGATATATAGATCTATATAGGGTATGCACTAAATAGCTTCTGCTTTAAAAACATATCTTGAACATCTACATTAGTGGTAAGACACCTTGTAAATGCAGTTAAACATGAAAAATATGTTGCCATGCACTAGCTTGAAAATAATTCCACTAACGTTTATTTACAAACTGCTCGGATACAAACTGCAAACAGTCCAAAACAGCAAATACTTTGGAGTAACTATCTATTCAGACCTGTCATGGCGAGATAACACAAACAAGAATAACAACCTTCGTATGCTAGAGTCCTCCTTCGCAGGAAGTTCCACGCCTGTTCTAGCGATGTCAGAGCCCTTCCCGTAGGAACCTCCACGCCTGCTAAGCGATGTCAGAGCCGTGCCGGCACCACGCCTGTACTATAGCATACTTCCCAGGAAGTCCCACGCCTGTCCTAGCAATGTCAGAGTTTTCCTTCGCAGGAAGTCCCACGCCTGTTCTAGCAATGTCAGAGTCTTCCTTCGCAGGAAGTCCCACGCCTGTTCTAGTGATGTCAGAGTCTTCCTCCGTAGGAAGTCCTCCGCCTGTTCTAGTGATGTCAGAGTCTTCCTCCATAGGAACTTCCACCCCTGTTCTAGTGTATGTCAGAGTCTTCCTCCGTAGGAAGTCCCACGCCTATTCTAGTGATGTCAGAGTCTTCCTCCGTAGGAAGTCCCACGCCTATTCTAGTGATGTCAGAGTCTTCCTCCGTAGGAAGTCCCAGGCCTGTTCTAGTGATGTCAGAGTCTTCCTCCATAGGAAGTTCCACCCCTGTTCTAGTGTATGTCAGAGTCTTCCTCCGTAGGAAGTCCTACGCCTGTTCTAGTGATGTCAGAGTCTTCCTCCGTAAGAAGTCCCACGTCTGTTCTAGTGATGTCACAGTCTTCCTCCATAGGAAGTTCCACGCCTGTTCTAGTGTATGTCAGAGTCTCCCTCCGTAGGAAGTCCTACGCCTGTTCTAGTGATGTCAGCGTCTTCCTCCGTAGGACGTCCCAGGCGTGTTCTAGTGATGTCAGAGTCTTCCTCCGTAGGAAGTCCTACGCCTGTTCTAGTGATGTCAGCGTCTTCCTCCGTAGGACGTCCCAGGCGTGTTCTAGTGATGTCAGCGTCTTCCTCCGTAGGACGTCCCAGGCGTGTTCTAGTGATGTCAGCGTCTTCCTCCGTAGGACGTCCCAGGCGTGTTCTAGTGATGTCAGCGTCTTCCTCCGTAGGACGTCCCAGGCGTGTTCTAGTGATGTCAGAGTCTTACTACGTAGGAAGTCCCACGTCTGGTCTAGTGATGTCAGAGTCTTCCTCAGTAGGAAGTCCCACGCCTGGTCTAGTGATGTCAGAGTCTTCCTCCGTAAGAAGTCCCACGTCTGTTCTAGTGATGTCACAGTCTTCCTCCATAGGAAGTTCCTCCCCTGTTCTAGTGTATGTCAGAGTCTCCCTCCGTAGGAAGTCCCACGTCTGTTCTAGTGATGTCACAGTCTTCCTCCATAGGAAGTTCCACCCCTCTTCTAGTGTATGTCAGAGTCTTCCTCCGTAGGAAGTCCTACGTCTGTTCTAGTGATGTCAGAGGCTTCCTCCGTAGGAAGTCCCACGTCTGTTCTAGTGATGTCAGAGGCTTCCTCCGTAGGAAGTCCCACGCATGTTCTAGTGATGTCAGAGTCTTACTACGTAGGAAGTCCCACGTCTGGTCTAGTGATGTCAGAGTCTTCCTTCGTAGGAAGTCCCAGGCCTGTTCTAGGGATGACAGAGTCTTCCTCCGTAGGAAGTCACACGCCTGTTCTAGTGATGTCAGGGTCTTCCTCCGTAGGAAGTCCCACGCCTATTCTAGTGATGTCAGAGTCTTCCTACATAGGAAGTTCCACCCCTGTTCTAGTGTATGTCAGGGTCTTCCTCCGTAGGAAGTCCCACGCATGTTCTAGTGATGTCAGAGTCTTACTACGTAGGAAGTCCCACGTCTGGTCTAGTGATGTCAGAGTCTTCCTCCGTAAGAAGTCCCACGTCTGTTCTAGTGATGTCAGAGTCTTCCTCCATAGGAAGTTCCACCCCTGTTCTAGTGTATGTTCATCTTGTGCATAAAGAATAGGTCTTTCGATCCATGTGCGACATGTGTGTGAAAGTGACGATTTGTTTCTGAAATATCAGTTTGAAGTGCGCTCCGGGCGCGGGTCGCATATTTCCCGCATCTTATAGAGGGTCGGAGATCTGACGTTAATCGACGACAGACCGATATGAAAAACGTCGATAAAACGTCAGAATAATTCGGACTACTGTCCTACAATTAGCGATGTAAAGAGTCCTCCTCCATAGGAACCTCTCCGCCTGTCCTAGCGATGTCAGAGCCCTCCTCCGTAGGAACTTATCCGCCTGTCCCCTGTCCTAGCGATGTCAGAGCCCTCCTCTGTAGGAACTCCTCCGCCTGTCCTAGCGATGTCAGATCCCTCCTCTGTAAGAACTTCTCCGCCTGTCCTAGCGATATCAGAGCCCTCCTCTGTAGGAGCTTCTCCGCCTGTCCTAGCGATGTCAGAGCCCTCCCCTGTAGGAACCTCTCCGCCTGTCCTAGTGATGTCAGAGCCCTCCTCTGTAGGAACTCCTCCGCCTGTCCTAGCGATGTCAGATCCCTGCTCTGTAGGAACTTCTCCGTCTGTCCTAGCGATGTCAGAGCCCTCCTCTGTAGGACCTTCTCCGCCTGTCCTAGCGATGTCAGAGCCCTCCTCCGTAGGAACTTCTCCGCCTGTCCTAGCGTGGTCAGAACCCTCCTCTGTAGGAACCTCTCCGCCTGTCCCAGCGATGTCCGAGCCCTCCTCTGTAGGAACTTCTCCGCCTGTCCTCTGTCCTAGCGATGTCAGAGCCCTCCTCTGTAGGAACTCCTCCGCCTGTCCTAGCGATGTCAGATCCCTGCTCTGTAGGAACTTCTCCGTCTGTCCTAGCGATGTCAGAGCCCCCTCTTTAGGAACTTTTCCGCCTTTCCCCTGTCCTAGCGATTTCAGAGCCCTCCTCTGTAGGAACCTCTCCGCCTGTCCCAGCGATGTCAGAGCCCTCCTCTGTAGGAATTTCTCCGCCTGTCCTAGCGTGGTCAGAACCCTCCTCTGTAGGAACCTCTCCGCCTGTCCCAGCGATGTCAGAGCCCTCCTCTGTAGGAACCTCTCCGCCTGTCCCAGCGATGTCAGAGCCCTCCTCTGTAGGAATTTCTCCGCCTGTCCTAGCGTGGTCAGAACCCTCCTCTGTAGGAACCTCTCCGCCTGTCCCAGCGATGTCAGAGCCCTCCTCTGTAGGTACTTCTCCGCCTGTCCTAGCGATGTCAGAGCCTCCTCTGTAGGAACTTCTCCGCCTGTCCTCTGTCCTAGCGATGTCAGAGCCCTCCTCCGTAGGAACTTATCCGCCTGCCCCCTGTCCTAGCGATGTCAGAGCCCTCCTCTGTAGGAACTTCGCCTCCTGTCCCTTGTCCTAGCGATATCAGAGCCCTCCTCTGTAGGAACTTCTCCGCCTGTCCTAGCGATGTCAGATCCCTCCTCTGTAGGAACTTCTCCGTCTGTCCTAGCGATGTCAGAGCCCTCCTCTGTAGGAACTTCTCCGCCTGTCCCCTGTCCTAGCGATGTCAGAGCCCGTGCCTACACCACGATTCGACCAAATTGAACATCTTGAAAGAGTAAGGGATGTTCCGCAAAATGATATCTTAAATCGAGGGAACCGGCCAGTATATTGACCGCAATTCTTCAACACATCGGCTGGTACGATTGGAATTAAATAGAGCGACATCATTTGTCACCGTGTTGACTACAGCCTAAAACAACTGTTAGAGCTATCAGACTCTAGAACCGGAAGTGTAACTACCAACAGATACTTGTGTGAATTTAACTCTTCGTTGTACTTTGGAAGCACCTTCTTGCCGTTATCTAGGGAATGGAAGAACTGCCAACATTTCGGTCCAGCATACAATCTATGGAGTTCCTAGCCTTTAGCAGTCGGTAGATCATCAACATTTTTTTTGTCTTATAGACAAACAATTAGAGTAACATTACGCTAGTGTAGAACTGTGCCAATAGAGTTAGTTCGTGCAAAAGAAGAAGAGCCAAGTATCAGTGTAGCATTACTTACCAAGTACGAGTAAGGCCAGGAACACGACGTAGCAGAGGGGAGAATCCATGGTAGGTTTGCATGTGCGCACTAAATTTTTCATTAAACTAGATGATAATGGGATGACGTTGATTATTGACGTGATTAAATCCGGTCAGGATGATGTTAACCACAGTGGCAGTAGTCTATGTCCTCAGGCAAGTTATCGTAACACTTATTAGCAAAACAAGATATATACAGATACACGATATCTCATTTACCTCAATATGTATATCTCATTAAATTAGGTACAAGATGCCAAAAGATATTAACCCGAAAGAAATAAACTTCTTTAAAGGTTGTAGACTTCTCTTTAAGCATTCAAGGTATCTCTATACTTTGTAAGATTTTTCACAAGCTTAATGAAATATCTACGTAAAGATTACCCCTTTTAATATACACCCTAACTTTAATATCATCCCTGAACCAACATCGGTCCAGATATGGGTTAAGATATGGAAGTTGTTATATAAGAACCCATTTTCGCCATACACTACACACTTTAGATAATTAAGTCTTCAAGATATATAGATACACGATATAGCATGTATCTCAATATGTATTTCATAGTATTAATTAGATACAAGATGCCGAAAGATATCTTAACCTGTGTGTAAGTGTAATAAATGTATTGTAAGGCTGGGGACATCCCTTTAAGTAAACACGATATCTCACATACTTTGTAGGATTTATCACCAACTTAAATAAATAACCACATGAAATACCAATTGTAAAAGACTCATATTAGGATATAATTGTATTTACATGTCTCCCTTCCTCAGCTCAGTAAGCTCTGACTGCGCATACATTAGCGTATACGCAGGGGGAAAAGGCTCGGCGGATTGATACTTGATTCAATTAGTTGTGATATTAAAACCTAGACAGACTACACACTTTCGATAATTATTTCTAAACATTTACTTTGGGGTTGGTAACTATAGATTGTATGAACTTGTATATAAACTTTCAATAGTGATTTGAGACGTCAGAACTAACAACAACAACGTACATGATTTCAAAACATGTCACACTTCTTGTTTTGTATCCAATGCTGCTCTTTTGCATTTCAAAGTTAACAAACAGTTGTTTCGGAAGAGGACTTACCTAGAGTGCACGACAGCTACTAATGTCGGATCATGCAAAACTTGTTTGTTATATATGCTGTTTTGGCGGTTGTTTGTCTCGATTGTTGTTTTCTTGATTGTTCTGTAATGTGTATGTGTAGTCTCGGACGATTTATTTCAATAGGATTGTGAAGCTTTAAAATATTTGGAGACTTATCTACCTTGTGATATGTGTAGTCTTAGTTACTTTATAATATGTGTAGTCTCGGACGATTTATTTCAATAGGATTGTGAAGCTTTAAAATATTTGGAGACTTATCTACCTTGTGATATGTGTAGTCTTAGTTACTTTATAATATGTGTAGTCTCGGACGATTTATTTCAATAGGATTGTGAAGCTTTAAAATATTTGGAGACTTATCTACCTTGTGATATGTGTAGTCTTAGTTACTTTATAATATGTGTAGTCTCGGACGATTTATTTCAATAGGATTGTGAAGCTTTAAAATATTTGGAGACTTATCTACCTTGTGATATGTGTAGTCTTAGTTACTTTATAATATGTGTAGTCTCGGACGATTTATTGCAATAGGATTGTGAAGCTTTAAAATATTTGTAGACTTAGCTAATGTATGATATGTGTAGTCTTAGTTACTTTTTAATGCGTATAGCCTAAGTTATCATATGTGTCATCTTAGTTACTTAATGATATGTGTAGTTTTAGTTACTTTATTATACGTATTGTCTAAGCTACTTTATAATATGTGTCATCTTAGTAACTTAATAATATGTGTAGTTTTAGTTACTTTATACTTTGTGTAGTTTTAGTTACTTTATACTTTGTGTAGTTTTAGTTACTTTATAATATGTGCAGTTTTAGTTACTTTATAATATGTGTAGTTTTAGTTACTTTATAATATGTGGAGTTTTAGTTAGTTTTAGTTACTTTATACTTTGTGCAGTCTTAGTTACTTTATAATATGTGCAGTTTTAGTTACTTTATAATATGTGTAGTTTTTATACTTTGTGTAGTTTTAGTTACTTAATAATATGTGTAGTTTTAGTTACTTTATAATATGTGGAGTCTTAGTTTATTTATTATACACGTCTGAGTTTCTTTATAATACGTGTAGTTCTTTTGTAATATGTGTAGGTTTAGGTACTTTATACTTTGTGTAGTTTTAGTTACTTAATAATATGTGTAGTTTTAGTTACTTTATACTTTGTGCAGTCTTAGTTACTTTATAATATGTGTAGTCCCCCTTACTTTATAATATGTGGAGTTTTAGTTAGTTTTAGTTACTTTATTCTTTGTGCAGTCTTAGTTACTTTATAATATGTGCAGTTTTAGTTACTTTATACTTTGTGCAGTCTTAGTTACTTTATAATATGTGCAGTCTTCGCTTCCTTATAATATGTGTAGTTTTAGTTTCTTTATACTTTGTGCAGTCTTAGTTACTTTATAATATGTGCAGTCTTCGCTTCCTTATAATATGTGTAGTTTTAGTTAGTTTTAGTTACTTTATTCTTTGTGCAGTCTTAGTTACTTTATAATATGTGCAGTTTTAGTTACTTTATAATATGTGCAGTTTTAGTTACTTTATAATATGTGCAGTTTTAGTTACTTTATAATATGTGCAGTTTTAGTTTCTTTATAATATGTGTAGTTTTAGTTTCTTTATACTTTGTGCAGTCTTAGCTACCTTATAATTTGTTTAGTTTTAGTTACTTTATACTTTGTGCAGTCTTAGTTACTTTATAATATGTGCAGTTTTAGTTTCTTTATAATATGTGTAGTTTTAGTTTGTTTATAATATGTGTAGTTTTAGTTAGTTTTAGTTACTTTATCCTTTGTGTAGTTTTAGTTACTTTATGATATGTGTAGATTTAGTTACTTTATAATATGTGTAGTTTTAATTACTTTATAATATGTAGAGTTTTAGTTACTTTATAATATGTGCAGTCTTCGCTTCCTTATAATATGTGTAGTTTTAGTTTCTTTATACTTTG
The DNA here is from genome assembly GCF_002113885.1 of Mizuhopecten yessoensis. Lineage (NCBI taxonomy): Eukaryota > Metazoa > Mollusca > Bivalvia > Pectinida > Pectinidae > Mizuhopecten > Mizuhopecten yessoensis. The sequence continues at coordinate 367,917 of NW_018406469.1, forward strand.
TGCAGTCTTAGTTACTTTATAATATGTGCAGTTTTAGTTACTTTATACTTTGTGCAATCTTAGCTACCTTATAATATGTGTAGTTTTAGTTTCTTTATACTTTGTGTAGTTTTAGTTAGTTTATAATATGTGGAGTTTTAGTTAGTTTTAGTTACTTTATTCTTTGTGCAGTCTTAGTTACTTTATAATATGTGTAGTTTTAATTACTTTATAATATGTAGAGTTTTAGTTACTTTATAATATGTGTAGTTTTAGTTAGTTTTAGTTACTTTATTCTTTGTGCAGTCTTAGTTACTTTATAATATGTGCAGTCTTCGCTTCCTTATAATATGTGTAGTTTTAGTTAGTTTTAGTTACTTTATTCTTTGTGCAGTCTTAGTTACTTTATAATATGTGCAGTTTTAGTTACTTTATACTTTGTGCAGTCTTAGCTACTTTATAATATGTGTAGTTTTAGTTAGTTTATAATATGTGGAGTTTTAGTTAGTTTTAGTTTCTTTATACTTTGTGCAGTCTTAGTTACTTTATAATATGTGCAGTTTTAGTTACTTTATAATACGTGCAGTTTTAGTTACTTTATAATATGTGAAGTTTTAGTTACTTTATAATATGTAGAGTTTTAGTTACTTTATAATATGTGGAGTCTTAGTTTCTTTATTATACACGTCTGAGTTTCTTTATAATACGTGTAGTTCTTTTGTAATATGTGTAGGTTTAGGTACTTTATACTTTGTGTAGTTTTAGTTACTTAATAATATGTGAAGTTTTAGTTACTTTATAATATATGTAGTTTTAGTTACTTTATAATATGTGTAGTTTTAGTTACTTAATAATATGTGTAGTTTTAGTTACTTTATAATATGTGTAGTTTTAGTTAGTTTTAGTTACTTTATACTTTGTGCAGTCTTAGTTACTTTATAATATGTGTAGTTTTAGTTACTTTATACTTTGTGTAGTTTTAGTTACTTTATACTTTGTGTAGTTTTAGTTACTTTATACTTTGTGCAGTCTTAGTTACTTTTTAATGCGTATAGCCTAAGTTATAATATGTGTCATCTTAGTTACTTAATGATATGTGTAGTTTTAGTTACTTTATTATACGTATTGTCTAAGCTACTTTATAATATGTGTCATCTTAGTTACTTAATGATATGTGTAGTTTTAGTTACTTTATACTTTGTGTAGTTTTAGTTACTTTATACTTTGTGTAGTTTTAGTTACTTTATAATATGTGCAGTTTTAGTTGTTTTATGATAAGTTTTGTCGGGATTGTTGTATAATAGTATGTGTTGTTTTAGTTGCTGTATATTCGTCAATGGGGTTACAGTATAATGTGTTGATATGCTGAAGCGTTCGCTCTTCGTCAGTTAGCGATTAAAGTATACTTCCTGTTAGTCCGGAACTGGTCATCCGGGCTTCCCCGAATTACTCAGTGCCAACCCAGTTTATTTTGTTAGTTTGTTGATGACCCTGGTGATATATAGCATGTCTAGCACATTCGCTCATTTACAAAGTTAGAAAAACATGTTCAGTAAGATTAGAATCTTTAACTTTCTACTGTACACTGTTTACAGGTACACATGTACAATTGTTCTCACTAGGAAGTTCAATTTTATTCACAGACATGCACTTATATAATAAAAATGACAGATCATTTCCCGGCATGCTTGTGATTCAGACTTACTAGTTCTGTTTTATAACAGAGTGGTAAGTGGTCGGCGTTACATATAAACCTGTCTATAAAAACACCACCGAAGGAGCTCAAATATTCATACAATTCGCTATGATATAGATAGAATAGGATATCAAAGCAATATAAATAAATACAGCTGTTCATTAACACGTACCGCTAGTAAACGAAACTGGGGACCAGACCCTAGTTACGTTTATAAACAGGCAGAACTTTAAGACAGGTTGAAGCTATTGATAGGCGGTAGATATAGACAATTGGTAAATACATAAATATACAGGTGATACATACATACATATAGACAGGTGGTAAATACATAAATAGACAGGTGATAGATAAAGACGGGTGGTAGATATGGACAGGTGGTAAATACATATATAGACAGTTGGTATATGTAGACATCTGGTATTTACAGACTAAGTGGTAGTTACATACGGCGGTATATGTAGACAGTTGATAGTTATAGCAAGATGGTAGATATAGACAAGTGGTAGTTATAGACGGACAGATGGTAGGTATAGACAGATGATTTTTAGAGTCTGGTTGTATATATAAACAGATGGTAGTTACAGAGGTAATTAAGGATTATTAGTTTTATTGACAGTTTTACCAAAATATGTGTTTAGGTTATTTTGTCACGTCCCTTCGTAGATTCCGTATCAACACACTGATATAAAAGGAAATATTACGTCCATGAGCCCTGTCGGTGTCGCGTCATTACATAGTCATATGAATGAGGCGGAATGATTCACCAGCTCACCACAACGTACATCCGCGATATACAAACAAAATCACGCTCTACATAGGTCCAGATATACATGTGTTAAACCAGTGTCCAAAGTGACCAGAGCGAGAGATGAGAGGTTCCCAGGGAAAACGTATGTATGGAAGGGAAATAGGAATAACAGTAGCCGTCTACACGCAGTCATTATTTAATGTAAATGTTAGACAAGGGAAGATTTCCACGAGATTGTATCATTAACACAAAGTACAATATGTAAATATGTTAATTCCTTTTTATCATTTCCGTTGACAGCTTTACGCTCAAGATCTGAAGGGAATCGCAAAAACAATAACCAGCGCAAACGTTCCTCGGATAGATCAGGTGAGTTATACGACATCCGCATGTTTCTGAACTGATTCCGAAACTATAAGAGTTATAACTTCTGTATGATATTGTGTGACGCAACAAAATTAAGACGAGAAATGGTAGAAATATACTAACATTGCATAACGTGGCACTGACTAAGTGTAACCTGATGCTGATGTTACAAAACATGACATTGACCACGGGAAACATGACAATGACCACGGGAAACTTGACATTTACCACGTACAAAAAAATAAATGACCTGACGTATTAAGACACTGACCAAGGATGACGTGACATTTACCACGTGTAAACAGATAAAGATATGATGTAATATGACACTGACCAAGGATGACGTGACATTTACCAAGTGTAAACAGATAAAGATATGATGTAACATGACACTGACTAGGTGAACTATGAAATTGACTACGTGTTATATGACACTGACCACGGATAATTTGACATTAACCACGTGTTATATGACATTGACCACGGATAATAAAACATTAACCACGTGCAATATGACATTGACCACGTGTAACGTAACACTGACCAAGGGAAACATTATATTGACCAAGGAGACATGATATTGACCACGTGTAAAAAGATAATGACATTACGTAACATGATACTGGTCACGGGTAACGTGACACTGACCAGGTGTACAATGACACGTGTACAATGACACTGACCATGTGTAATATGAGACTGATCACGTGTACGTGTAACATGATACTGACCAGGGGTTACATGAGACCGACCATTTGCGACATGGCACTTAATTACCACGTGGAACGTAACACTTATCATGTGTAACAAGACATTGACCTTGGCGAAACGCGAAATGGTGATCAGACGCGACGTATCCCTGACTTCACGAATAGTATAAAGTGATATTGTACAAAACGTGACATTATTCATACACAACGTGACCTTGAACTTGAATGCTAACATCGAACTTTCGTCTGGTGTTACACCATCTCTGTCACATTTATATCAACACTTTAAACAAATCACGTCGTCTTGAAAATAACGTCTGACGACGGATATGAATATCATGTGACCGAGTTCACCCTTCCACATCCCTGTGGAGAAAGTAGAACCCGGGTCTAAGCACTAGCTTATGGGAAGGTTCGTTACTATGACCTATACTCCACAAAACCATACTTGTAATAACGTGTTGATTGTGGTGTACCCTACACTTTAAGGATGTTTTTCCGGTTACTCCAGTTTCCTTCAACATAAGACCCCATGGGAGGTTCTTTCCATGATATAGTGGAAATAAATATAAATAAAACTTATTTCAAAATTGTTGTAAAGTACAGTCAGAATAGAATAAAATTCAGCAAGGAGCCACACACCACACTGTGTAGGACACCCGCCTTTTTGCGACGGGTTCGATCCCCGGCGGCGACGGGATATGGTCGTCTAAAGCACTTAACCTTTAGTAAAAGGCTGGAACGTTTCGTCTCTCTGACTGTTTGCAATATAAGAGTGTTATTTGGACGAAATTTCTCGATACTTTCTGACAGCTGACTTTATTGGATAAAAACATTGTGGCTTAGTAAGGTGTTTTCAGCGGTTTAGAGTCGAAACACCGGTCATTTTTACCCTGTACTTGTCAAAGGAATCGGATGTTTTCAAAAGTTCGCAAAACAACTTTTCAGGCACTGTTTGTCTTCAAAACAAACCTAGCGTTTATTACTTAAAGTTGTTGCTCACTCCACCTGCCTAGAGCGGAATATAAGATGGTCGAGTATTACGATTTCTGTAAACAAGAACAAAAGATTCGGACAAACGTGCACAAGATATTAGCAAAACCGTGAACCGTGAAATTAGCAAAACTGGCCATGAAATTAGCAAAACTGTCCATGACATATGAGCCACTGGAAAAACGGATCCATAACAAGTGCAACACTGCATACACACACATCTACAACCGTTCACCTGAGTATACTGGTCCTCCTAAAATGAAATGAATTGTGAAAAGGTGCATACCAGTGCCCGGTCACTGCCGATAAACTGACCACTGTGTATAACTTAAACAAAAAGCCACATATGAACAGTGTACCGTCATATTGAAAGTAAGTATACTATATCCAGTGTTCACAATGTGTATCAGAGGTTTCGTTTTATTCAGGAGTCGTCCTTTTTAAGAATACCAAAATAGAGAAAGTGTTGTGTAATGTAGACGTATGGCTTAATATGAAGGCTAATGTGATATATTTACATTTGCATGACATTGTCACTATATAGCCTCTTTGAAAGCTGTGTCGTTGATGGGACTTTAATCACCATGCATCACGAGACAAAATTCTTAGCGTATTAATACAACACTGACCGGAACTACAATATCCAATATAACTAAACATGACGGCTGCTGAAATATCGCTGGGCATTGTGAGATTTGACAATGTCATTGTAAATTTATGTGCAAAATATAAAATAAAATAAAAAACACTTTTATTACAACGAAAACAAGACCAAGGTCTGCAATATCGTACAAAATGCACATCGGTTGAAATCACCAATGCCGGCAATGGAAACAATTTTAACGCTCATGCAATTTATCAGAAATATCGTCTGTTACACTGCACTGATCAACAGGGGTTCGTTACAAATGTCTGAAATACACATATTCTATAGACCTACTGACACATATGTTACAGACCTACTGATATGAGTCACAGCACACATAAACATTTCAGACATTTTGTAACGAACCTGTGCTCCGTCGCAAGATCACTCACTTCAAACGCTATCAGTTTCACGCGTCTCGCATCCACGGTTCCTGATTTCTGACGACATGTCAAATAACGATGCTGTTATAGAATCTACCGACTGTTGTCAGGTTCCCATACAATCAACAAATGAATTCACGCCTGGATTCTTCACAAAATGAGCGAAGAGAAAAAGTTCGAATTAACTTCCAAAAATAACTCCTTCGTGGAGGGCAAGGTCGGATTTACGGTGTTCACTGTATTTGTCCATGCGCGAAATTTGTTCCGGGGAAAAATCAAAACAATTTCAAATCTAACTTTCAGCTCAGAGTTCTATTGATAAACTTAAATCACCCTATAGACATATCATACGCAATTGTATTGATACTGAATTGTGGAATAAAATTGAAGTGTTTGCTAGCGCGCATTATGTTGTTTGCTTACAAAGCTGTGTCATTCAAATAGATCATAAATACCATACAAAAGCAGTTCAATGCTTAAATACCCGCCAGTGTATGTCCCTTTGTCGTTCTGATCAGTTTGTGCCTCTCTCCATCAGTTCCGGTTTATACGTGTTTTATCCATTTTCACACGTCTATGTCAGTATTTCAATTATTCTTTTTCTTCAACAGAAAAGGAAGACCGAGACGACGATCAAGAAGAAACTGAATCAGATGACAAGGAAAAAAACGATGACCAGGATGGAACAAAACGTCCACGTAAAACACGTCGGCCATCATCCAGAACAACACCTTTTACCAAGTCCGCCACCACGCTTTCCTTCACCACAACCCCTAACAGTGCCAGTAACACCACCACCGCCACCACCACCACCTCCTCATCCCCAACAAACAGAAATCCTGGGCGTACTTCTACCCAAATAACCACACTGGCTATGTCAGTTACAACGACACCAATGCAACGATTACTGACGTCAAGTAAGTGACATGGGAAACATAATGTCGGTTAGGTCAGTGGAATACAGAGAAGAGACAAACGGTAAGTCGGTAAACGTCAGGTAAGTCACCTGATATACAAAGTGGAGACGCCAGGAAATTCGTGTTGCCTGTCCTGACGATATGTTGTGGTCTTGTTGCCTGTCAAGACGTTATGTTGTGGTCTTGTTGCCTGCCCTGACGTTATGTTGTGGTCTTGTTACCTGTTCTGACGTTATGTTGTGGTCTTGTTGCCTGCCCTGACGTTATGTTGTGGTCTTGTTGCCCGTCCTGACGTTATGTTGTGGTCTTGTTGCCCGTCCAGACGTTATGTTGTGGTCTTGTTGCTCGTCCTGACGTTATGTTGTGGTCTTGTTGCCTGTCCTGACGTTACGTTGTGGTCTTGTTGCCTGTTCTGACGTTACGTTGTGGTCTTGTGCTCGTCCTGACGTTATGTTGTGGTCTTGTTGCTCGTCCTGACGTTATGTTGTGGTCTTGTTGCACGTCCTGACGTTACGTTGTGGTCTTCTTGCCTGTTCTGACGTTATGTTGTGGTCTTGTTGCTCGTCCTGACGTTATGTTGAGGTCTTGTTGCCTGTTCTGACGTTATGTTGAGGTCTTGTTGCTCGTCCTGACGTTATGTTGTGGTCTTGTTGCTTGTCCTGACGTTATGTTGAGGTCTTGTTGCTCGTCCTGACGTTACGTTGTGATCTTGTTGCCTGTTCTGACGTTATGTTGTGGTCTTGTTGCTCGTCCTGACGTTATGTTGAGGTCTTGTTGCTTGTCCTGACGTTATGTTGTGGTCTTGTTGCTCGTCCTGACGTTCCGTTGTGGTCTTGTTGCCTGTCCTGACGTTATGTTGAGGTCTTGTTGCTCGTCCTGACGTTACGTTGTGGTCTTGTTGCCTGTTCTGACGTTATGTTGTGGTCTTGTTGCTCGTCCTGACGTTATGTTGAGGTCTTGTTGCCTGTTCTGACGTTATGTTGTGGTCTTGTTGCTCGTCCTGACGTTATGTTGTGGTCTTGTTGCCTGTCCTGACGTTATGTTGTGGTCTTGTTGCTCGTCCTGACGTTATGTTGTGGTCTTGTTGCCTGTCCTGACGTTATGTTGTGGTCTTGTTGCTCGTCCTGACGTTACGTTGTGGTCTTGTTGCCTGTTCTGACGTTATGTTGTGGTCTTGTTGCTCGTCCTGACGTTATGTTGTGGTCTTGTTGCCTGTCCTGACGTTATGTTGTGGTCTTGTTGCTCGTCCTGACGTTACGTTGTGGTCTTGTTGCCTGTTCTGACGTTATGTTGTGGTCTTGTTGCTCGTCCTGACGTTATGTTGTGGTCTTGTTGCCTGTCCTGACGTTATGTTGTGGTCTTGTTGCTCGTCCTGACGTTACGTTGTGGTCTTGTTGCCTGTTCTGACGTTATGTTGTGGTCTTGTTGCTCGTCCTGACGTTATGTTGTGGTCTTGTTGCCTGTCCTGACGTTATGTTGTGGTCTTGTTGCTCGTCCTGACGTTACGTTGTGGTCTTGTTGCCTGTTCTGACGTTATGTTGTGGTCTTGTTGCTCGTCCTGACGTTATGTTGTGGTCTTGTTGCCTGTCCTGACGTTATGTTGTGGTCTTGTTGCTCGTCCTGACGTTACGTTGTGGTCTTGTTGCCTGTTCTGACGTTATGTTGTGGTCTTGTTGCTCGTCCTGACGTTATGTTGTGGTCTTGTTGCCTGTCCTGACGTTATGTTGTGGTCTTGTTGCTCGTCCTGACGTTACGTTGTGGTCTTGTTGCCTGTTCTGACGTTATGTTGTGGTCTTGTTGCTCGTCCTGACGTTATGTTGTGGTCTTGTTGCCTGTCCTGACGTTATGTTGTGGTCTTGTTGCTCGTCCTGACGTTACGTTGTGGTCTTGTTGCCTGTTCTGACGTTACGTTGTGGTCTTGTTGCCTGTCCTGACGTTACGTTGTGGTCTTGTTGCCTGTTCTGACGTTACGTTGTGGTCTTGTTGCTTGTCCTGACGTTATGTTGAGGTCTTGTTGCTCGTCCTGACGTTACGTTGTGGTCTTGTTGCCTGTCCTGACGTTATGTTGTGGTCTTGTTGCCTGTCCTGACGTTATGTTGATGTCTTGTTGCTTGTCCTGACGTTATGTTGTAGCTATTTCTCGCTGTAATTGATATGCTGTTTAGTGGTACATGTATTTCACGGTTCCCGTCCACCTTTTTGGTACTAGGTCGCCTGTTTTGTTGAAGTGTCATAGCCAGTTTTGCTACTTTCTTGTGCAAGTCTTTGTCTTATCCTGTGCTTATCTTTCCCCATGCATAATGTCATAATAAGTTGTTCTTGATTTAAAATTTTGTCGTACACGTTTGTCAGAATCTTTTGTTCTTGTTTTCGCCTATCTTTTTCATACCAGACACAAATTAGACAACACTCGAACTCTGCTGTAGTAATTTACATGAAATATTTACTGGTTGTCTTGCTTGTTTTTGGTCACTGGTTGTGGTTGTTATCTCCTCAGTATCTATATTTGTTTATTTCTGTACCTGTTCTGTTGTATTATTGTTGCTAGATGATACCATTCTTTATGCTGGAATGTTATTGGGTTTATTCATCAGCTTTGTCGTACTGTCTTGCACATTTTGTTTCCTGTTCTTTTTATCGACCGTGATTCTCTATTGTCTTTGCCATTATGTCTCTTTGTCCATTTGTGCAGTCATTTTTCTTGCTTTTCTGTAGCTTACTGTTTCTTTTTCTGTATTTTTTGTTGCCTTTTGGTCCCGTCTGTGACACACTACTAGCCCTTCATTGCCTTTTTCTGCAACCTTTCCTCTGTACAGCCTTTATGTGACAGTGTCTAGTCCATACACACAACGCTTCGACACACTGTCTAGTCCATACACGCCACGCTTTGACAATCTGTCTAGCTTATTTGATGTCACGGCTTTATACCCTCTCTCTAGCTCTTTCTATAGTATATTTCTTTGACAGATCACAAGTCCATATGTAATGGGTTTGATTCTCTCTAGCTTGTTGCCACAGCTTAAGACTTCTCTCTCTAACTTGTTTTTATGCCACAGCTTTAGACCCCTCTCTCTAGCTTGGTTTTCTGCCATAGCTTTATACCCCTCTCTCTAGCTTGTTTTAATTCCACATATTTAGACCCCTCTCTCTAGCTTGTTTTTATGCCACAGCTTTAGTCCCCTCTCTCTAGCTTGTTTTTATGCCACAACTTTAAACTTCTCTCTCTAATTTGTTTTTATGCCACAGCTTTAGACCCCTCCTCTCTCTAGCTTGCTGTCACAGCTTTAGATCCCTCTCTCTAGCTTGCTGTCATAGCTTTAGACCCCTCTCTCTAGCTTGTTTTAATTCCACATATTTAGACCCCTCTCTCTAGCTTGTTTTTATGCCACAGCTTTAGACCCCTCTCTCTAGCTTGTTTTTTATGCCACGACTTTGTACTTCTCTCTCTAATTTGTTTTTATGCCACAGCTTTAGACCCCTCCTCTCTCTAGCTTGCTGTCACAGCTTTAGATCCCTCTCTCTAGCTTGCTGTCATAGCTTTAGACCCCTCTCTCTAGCTTGTTTTAATTCCACATATTTAGACCCCTCTCTCTAGCTTGTTTTTATGCCACAGCTTTAGACCCCTCTCTCTAGCTTGTTTTTTATGCCACGACTTTGTACTTCTCTCTCTAATTTGTTTTTATGCCACAGCTTTAGACCCCTCCTCTCTCTAGCTTGCTGTCACAGCTTTAGATCCCTCTCTCTAGCTTGCTGTCATAGCTTTAGACCCCTCTCTCTAGCTTCTTGTTATGCCACAGCTTTAGACCCCCTCCCTCTAGCTTGGTTTTCTGCCACAGCTTTAGACCCCTCTCTCTAGCTTGTTTTTATGCCACAGCTTTAGACTTCTCTCTCTAGCTTCTTTTTATGCAACGACTTTGTACTTCTCTCTCTCTTAGTTGTTTTTATGCCACAGCTTTAGACCCCTCTCTCTAGCTTGTTTTATTCCACATAATTAGACCCCCCTGTCTAGCTTGGTTTTATGCCACAGCTTTAGACCCCTCTCTCTAGCTTGTTTTTATGCCACAGCTTTAGACCCCTCTCTCTAGCTTGGTTTTATGCCACAGCTTTAGACCCCTCTCTCTAGCTTGGTTTTATGCCACAGCTTTAGACCCCTCTCTCTAGCTTGGTTTTATGCCACAGCTTTAGACCCCTCTCTCTAGCTTGGTTTTATGCCACAGCTTTAGACCCCTCTCTCTAGCTTGGTTTTATGCCACAGCTTTAGACCCCTCTCTCTAGCTTGGTTTTATGCCACAGCTTTAGACCCCTCTCTCTAGCTTGGTTTTATGCCACAGCTTTAGACCCCTCTCTCTAGCTTGGTTTTATGCCACAGCTTTAGACCCCTCTCTCTAGCTTGGTTTTATGCCACAGCTTTAGACCCCTCTCTCTAGCTTGGTTTTATGCCACAGCTTTAGACCCCTCTCTCTAGCTTGGTTTTATGCCACAGCTTTAGACCCCTCTCTCTAGCTTGGTTTTATGCCACAGCTTTAGACCCCTCTCTCTAGCTTGGTTTTATGCCACAGCTTTAGACCCCTCTCTCTAGCTTGGTTTTATGCCACAGCTTTAGACCCCTCTCTCTAGCTTGGTTTTATGCCACAGCTTTAGACCCCTCTCTCTAGCTTGGTTTTATGCCACAGCTTTAGACCCCTCTCTCTAGCTTGGTTTTATGCCACAGCTTTAGACCCCTCTCTCTAGCTTGGTTTTATGCCACAGCTTTAGACCCCTCTCTCTAGCTTGGTTTTATGCCACAGCTTTAGACCCCTCTCTCTAGCTTGGTTTTATGCCACAGCTTTAGACCCCTCTCTCTAGCTTGGTTTTATGCCACAGCTTTAGACCCCTCTCTCTAGCTTGGTTTTATGCCACAGCTTTAGACCCCTCTCTCTAGCTTGGTTTTATGCCACAGCTTTAGACCCCTCTCTCTAGCTTGGTTTTATGCCACAGCTTTAGACCCCTCTCTCTAGCTTGGTTTTATGCCACAGCTTTAGACCCCTCTCTCTAGCTTGGTTTTATGCCACAGCTTTAGACCCCTCTCTCTAGCTTGGTTTTATGCCACAGCTTTAGACCCCTCTCTCTAGCTTGGTTTTATGCCACAGCTTTAGACCCCTCTCTCTAGCTTGGTTTTATGCCACAGCTTTAGACCCCTCTCTCTAGCTTGGTTTTATGCCACAGCTTTAGACCCCTCTCTCTAGCTTGGTTTTATGCCACAGCTTTAGACCCCTCTCTCTAGCTTGGTTTTATGCCACAGCTTTAGACCCCTCTCTCTAGCTTGGTTTTATGCCACAGCTTTAGACCCCTCTCTCTAGCTTGGTTTTATGCCACAGCTTTAGACCCCTCTCTCTAGCTTGGTTTTATGCCACAGCTTTAGACCCCTCTCTCTAGCTTGGTTTTATGCCACAGCTTTAGACCCCTCTCTCTAGCTTGGTTTTATGCCACAGCTTTAGACCCCTCTCTCTAGCTTGGTTTTATGCCACAGCTTTAGACCCCTCTCTCTAGCTTGGTTTTATGCCACAGCTTTAGACCCCTCTCTCTAGCTTGGTTTTATGCCACAGCTTTAGACCCCTCTCTCTAGCTTGGTTTTATGCCACAGCTTTAGACCCCTCTCTCTAGCTTGGTTTTATGCCACAGCTTTAGACCCCTCTCTCTAGCTTGGTTTTATGCCACAGCTTTAGACCCCTCTCTCTAGCTTGGTTTTATGCCACAGCTTTAGACCCCTCTCTCTAGCTTGGTTTTATGCCACAGCTTTAGACCCCTCTCTCTAGCTTGGTTTTATGCCACAGCTTTAGACCCCTCTCTCTAGCTTGGTTTTATGCCACAGCTTTAGACCCCTCTCTCTAGCTTGGTTTTATGCCACAGCTTTAGACCCCTCTCTCTAGCTTGGTTTTATGCCACAGCTTTAGACCCCTCTCTCTAGCTTGGTTTTATGCCACAGCTTTAGACCCCTCTCTCTAGCTTGGTTTTATGCCACAGCTTTAGACCCCTCTCTCTAGCTTGGTTTTATGCCACAGCTTTAGACCCCTCTCTCTAGCTTGGTTTTATGCCACAGCTTTAGACCCCTCTCTCTAGCTTGGTTTTATGCCACAGCTTTAGACCCCTCTCTCTAGCTTGGTTTTATGCCACAGCTTTAGACCCCTCTCTCTAGCTTGGTTTTATGCCACAGCTTTAGACCCCTCTCTCTAGCTTGGTTTTATGCCACAGCTTTAGACCCCTCTCTCTAGCTTGGTTTTATGCCACAGCTTTAGACCCCTCTCTCTAGCTTGGTTTTATGCCACAGCTTTAGACCCCTCTCTCTAGCTTGGTTTTATGCCACAGCTTTAGACCCCTCTCTCTAGCTTGGTTTTATGCCACAGCTTTAGACCCCTCTCTCTAGCTTGGTTTTATGCCACAGCTTTAGACCCCTCTCTCTAGCTTGGTTTTATGCCACAGCTTTAGACCCCTCTCTCTAGCTTGGTTTTATGCCACAGCTTTAGACCCCTCTCTCTAGCTTGGTTTTATGCCACAGCTTTAGACCCCTCTCTCTAGCTTGGTTTTATGCCACAGCTTTAGACCCCTCTCTCTAGCTTGGTTTTATGCCACAGCTTTAGACCCCTCTCTCTAGCTTGGTTTTATGCCACAGCTTTAGACCCCTCTCTCTAGCTTGGTTTTATGCCACAGCTTTAGACCCCTCTCTCTAGCTTGGTTTTATGCCACAGCTTTAGACCCCTCTCTCTAGCTTGGTTTTATGCCACAGCTTTAGACCCCTCTCTCTAGCTTGGTTTTATGCCACAGCTTTAGACCCCTCTCTCTAGCTTGGTTTTATGCCACAGCTTTAGACCCCTCTCTCTAGCTTGGTTTTATGCCACAGCTTTAGACCCCTCTCTCTAGCTTGGTTTTATGCCACAGCTTTAGACCCCTCTCTCTAGCTTGGTTTTATGCCACAGCTTTAGACCCCTCTCTCTAGCTTGGTTTTATGCCACAGCTTTAGACCCCTCTCTCTAGCTTGGTTTTATGCCACAGCTTTAGACCCCTCTCTCTAGCTTGGTTTTATGCCACAGCTTTAGACCCCTCTCTCTAGCTTGGTTTTATGCCACAGCTTTAGACCCCTCTCTCTAGCTTGGTTTTATGCCACAGCTTTAGACCCCTCTCTCTAGCTTGGTTTTATGCCACAGCTTTAGACCCCTCTCTCTAGCTTGGTTTTATGCCACAGCTTTAGACCCCTCTCTCTAGCTTGGTTTTATGCCACAGCTTTAGACCCCTCTCTCTAGCTTGGTTTTATGCCACAGCTTTAGACCCCTCTCTCTAGCTTGGTTTTATGCCACAGCTTTAGACCCCTCTCTCTAGCTTGGTTTTATGCCACAGCTTTAGACCCCTCTCTCTAGCTTGGTTTTATGCCACAGCTTTAGACCCCTCTCTCTAGCTTGGTTTTATGCCACAGCTTTAGACCCCTCTCTCTAGCTTGGTTTTATGCCACAGCTTTAGACCCCTCTCTCTAGCTTGGTTTTATGCCACAGCTTTAGACCCCTCTCTCTAGCTTGGTTTTATGCCACAGCTTTAGACCCCTCTCTCTAGCTTGGTTTTATGCCACAGCTTTAGACCCCTCTCTCTAGCTTGGTTTTATGCCACAGCTTTAGACCCCTCTCTCTAGCTTGGTTTTATGCCACAGCTTTAGACCCCTCTCTCTAGCTTGGTTTTATGCCACAGCTTTAGACCCCTCTCTCTAGCTTGGTTTTATGCCACAGCTTTAGACCCCTCTCTCTAGCTTGGTTTTATGCCACAGCTTTAGACCCCTCTCTCTAGCTTGGTTTTATGCCACAGCTTTAGACCCCTCTCTCTAGCTTGGTTTTATGCCACAGCTTTAGACCCCTCTCTCTAGCTTGGTTTTATGCCACAGCTTTAGACCCCTCTCTCTAGCTTGGTTTTATGCCACAGCTTTAGACCCCTCTCTCTAGCTTGGTTTTATGCCACAGCTTTAGACCCCTCTCTCTAGCTTGGTTTTATGCCACAGCTTTAGACCCCTCTCTCTAGCTTGGTTTTATGCCACAGCTTTAGACCCCTCTCTCTAGCTTGGTTTTATGCCACAGCTTTAGACCCCTCTCTCTAGCTTGGTTTTATGCCACAGCTTTAGACCCCTCTCTCTAGCTTGGTTTTATGCCACAGCTTTAGACCCCTCTCTCTAGCTTGGTTTTTATATGCCACAGCTTTAGACCCCTCTCTCTAGCTTTATTTATGCCACGGCTTTAGACCCCTCTCTCTCGCTTCCTTTTATGCCACAGCTTTAGACCCCTCTCTCTAGCTTGGTTTTATGCCACAGCTTTAGACCCCTCTCTTTAGCTTGGTTTTTATATGCCACAGCTTTAGACCCCTCTCTCTAGCTTGGTTTTATGCCACAGCTTTAGAACCCTCTGTCTATCTTGGTTTTATGCCACAGCTTTAGACCCTTCTATCTAGTTTTTTATGCCACAGCTTTAGACCCCTCTCTCTCTCTAGCTTCTTTTTATATGACATTTATTTGACAGATTATGAAGTGTATATACCATGCCTTTGACACTGGTTTGAGCTTTTATACCATATGTCTTTAACACACTATCAAGTCATTGTGGTCTCTTCTCACTGCCCAATATGGTTGCTGTTTTGCCATCATTTTAGTGCTCAGTTTTGTGGCAATGTACACTGGACATGACCTGCCGCAGTCTCCTCGGCTGATAGAGTGTTGTAGCACTGTCAGTCTGTTGTTGTTCCCTGTCATATACTTTAAAGCTCAAAAGGATGTAAATCGATTTTCGTGGGAAGACCTAAATCAGAAATTAAGAGCTATTGTATAGCCGAGATCACACAGTCTAGAGATACGTATACAGCTCACCAAACAACACACCTTGTCTGTAGTGGTTACACTGAGTCACGAAACCCTATTACCAGTGATACAATGTCGGAAGACAATACAGGTAATTTTGCAGGTAAGTCTTCTATAAAGTACCTTTAAATTTTGATACGGGAGAATAATGAAAATATTTATGTTTCTGCGCGTATACAAACGGTGACATCCGCGTTCGTGTGTTAGTGGTTACCATCTGTCCTAGACTGAAGTGTTTCATTTCTATAATTTCAAATTCATAGAATAGAATGGTTTAATGAATGACATTTCTTATTTTCACTTTATTTTATATGTTCTGCTCTGAATGGTGCTTTTTTTTTGTTTAGTCTTTTGCTTTTTTTAAATTTATTTAATGGCAAACAAAACGTCAGCTCATTAAAGGTGACCATTTGGTACATGTCTGAACACGTGTACATGTCTGAGAATTTAGTATTCTAGGTGTAGGCCACAGGGGCATATCACATGCTTTGGACATCACATTATGTATAAAGTACTACTTTACATAGACAATGACGCCTATTTACGTGCGACACGTCCCTGTGATGTAGGCCCTAATTATCAACTTCATGTTTAAGAAATGGCGATATTACTTCATAACACAATGGATACAATATTGAGGAACTCGCGCGCCAAATTGACTAGTGAGAGCTAATGGCACAGGGAGATGACGGGAGCTGATTGTCCGGTGTTAAGTTACAGCTCACCTACATAGACACTGTCATATATCGATCATACCTGCATTTCTTTAATAACGATGGAAATAATATGCGACTAAAATTCCTGTGATCACTGTACATGTATTAGTGGAGACTGGCATCATTGGCGTCATTTAGGGCGAAACACGGAGCAGGTTTCCAGCTCTTAATTGGTATGTGATTTTTCCCGTAGTCTCCTCTCTCGATATACCACAAGGTTCATCATGAATAAACCCTGCATGGAACATTCTCATGTCTTAATAAGCTAACACTGCTGACAATAGATTGGTCAATGCAAAATCGGCAACGATCTTATCTTACCTAGTAACATTGTCAGCTGCCACTGAAACGTCAACGATCTTATCTTACCTAGTTATATTGTCAGCTGACACTGAACCGTCAACGATCTTATCTTTCCTTGTTATATTGTCAGCTGACACTGAACTGTCAACGATCTTATCTTACCTAGTAACATTGTCAGCTGACACTGACCCGTCAACGATCTTATCTTACCTAGTAACATTGTCAGCTGACACTGAACCCTCAACAATCTTATCTTACCTAGTAACATTGTCAGCTGACACTGAACCGTCAACGATCTTATCTTACCTAGTTATATTGTCAGCTGACACTGAACTGTCAACGATCTTATCTTTCCTTGTTATATTGTCAGCTGACACTGAACTGTCAACGATCTTATCTTACCTTGTTATATTGTCAGCTGACACTGAACCGTAAATGATCTTATCTTACCTAGTTACATTGCCAGTTAACACAGAGCCGTCAACAATCTGATCTTACCTAGTAACATTGTCAGCTGACACTGAACCGTAAATGATCTTATATTACCTAGTTACATTGCCAGTTAACATAGAGCCGTAAACAATCTGATCTTACCTAGTAACATTGTCAGCTGACACTGAACCGTAAATGATCTTATCTTACCTAGTTACATTGCCAGTTAACACAGAGCCGTCAACGATCTAATCTTACCGAGTTACATTGTCAGCTGACACTGAACCGTAAATGATCTTATATTACCTAGTTACATTGCCAGTTAACACAGAGCCGTAAACAATTTGATCTTACCTAGTAACATTGTCAGCTGACACTGAACCGTCAACGATCTTATCTTACCTCGTTATATTGTCAGCTGACACTGAACCGTCAACGATTTTATTTTACCTCGTTATATTGTCAGCTGACACTGAACCGTCAATGATCTAAAGTTACATTTTCATTTACTAGGTAAAAACAGTGGCAATGTAGTATATGGTCACATCGAATCATTAGCTCACCTTGCACGATTTCAATATTTAGATCTTTCTACATCATCGTCTGTCGTCCGCCCGTTACAAATTCACGTTTCAATATCTTCTCTTGAATTACCAATATGATTCTAACTCATCGTTTCTCCGATTGCCCTGACCATGTGCATGTTGTCATTGGCAGTGATAGTCTCTGACTGACTGATGCATTTTCGACTTCTTCTGAAGTTTCATCAGGCCGATATCAACAAAGGTGGTACAATTGTCTAAACACGACATTATTGGTCGAGTTCAAAATTCAACAGTGTTACCTGACGTCCGTATGACACTGCAGCAAAGAGCCATAAACATCGCTCGTAAGGACTTATCGTGGATTCTCCTTCACTCAACAATGTTTAGGTTTTTTATAATGTGGACCTTTCATCCTGCAGATATGAGGCCATTGTTGGGCCTATTGGGTCAACAGCACATACTTTGTGATACTGATTAATTCGTTCCCATATTTGTGATAGACTCTGTACATCCATTAATTTCTTAATTTTTTTATCCATTTTTTCCCCCACCAGATGTCTTGGTTTCATAATGATTTAGAAATAACATTGCAGCCGATGTGGGTGACATAACACTGTAGCCTGTAGGCCATTTCGTACACGTATTCACCGGAGTTGCCATAATACAAACATTCTTAGCTAATATGCACACTTACATCTTTTATTTTAGTTAGGTATATCGTACATATTTCCAATCTGTGCTGAAGGCGAATGCTTTACTTTGCAGCTCCGACATTTGCCCCACACCCGGAAAATTCCTCTTCCAACAAAGTTACAATCACAGTTCTGGCTGTTATGGCGGGCCTTGTGTTTTTCATCGTGATCCTCCTCGCGCTCTGTCTGGCCTGGCGCAAGTGGTGTAAATCCCGACCCCCCACAGATGTGACCCCGAGGGACAAGTCTACCTACCATATGTACTCAGAGATAGACCACACTACGGTAATATATCAGTTGGTTTCATTTTCAAAACAAATATGAAGACATTGTTTTCTTTGAATTCCTTACGTATAATTTTGATTCGAGGGCCTTTTAAATCACGGACAAAGAGTTATAATTTTTAAAAATTTCAATAAAAACCAGTAAAATCACAGCATGATTAAATTGAACGTTTTATGCAAACCGTTAACCGAGATGTCAATCATGATGTACATTAGAAGAACCCATTTTATGTTATTTTTTTTGAAGATAAGATAAGGCCATACTTTTGCGTTTTGTAAGTTGATTTAATACAATAACACAATCCCTACCCAACTGTCGCGCCATGGAAATATCTTAAATGGAATTTACCGCAAATAGCGTCATTTTTATTCAAACGTAGATTCTTCTGATCTATATCAATAATACATTCCTCTACTTCTCTAGATAATCCTGGATGAAGATACCCGAGGAGCGTCCAATCAACGTGTTACAGCCGCAAACGACAGAGCTGTTCCGAGTGCACCTCTCTACGAAGACATACCCGACACTCTGGTAAATGAGAATGCATACGACATACTTCACCAAAAGGAACAAGTGAAATCCAAAGACACCTACTCCGTTTTAGATCCAAGATTAGTTGATTTTAACGATTCACGTTTAAATACATATGACGTCACATCCGACATAATCGGACAGTCAGTCAGTTCGGAAAAAACTTCCGGTACATTTGTGCCAGATCTGCAAATTGTGTCAGAGGCAACGGTTCCACAAGTTGGACAAACATCAGGACACACTTCTGACAACATTAATTTCACCACGAACAATTCTGTTCACACCGACCCCACTGACCACTGTGGTCAGTACTTTGCACTGGAAAAAGTTCCCGACGTTACAGAGTCCCAAAATAATGCAGTCCAGGAACATCCTATAGACTCGGGGTCGGATAACTACTTCAAACTAGAACCATTGACAATGACTTGAACTGTATCACTGCACTAGGCGGCACATCGAAGAAATCGAGGGTTATGGAGGGGGGGGGGGGGGGGGGGGGGGGGGGGGGGGTCCCAGCTTTATTCTGAATGTCTATATATAGTGTTACTCACGCCGTATTAGGATAATTTGAAAGGCAAATAGCCTGACGCTATCTACAAATTTGGTCAAGTCCGGAAATATTGTAGAATGCCTATTGTTTTGTATGTCTTTTCTGTTATATCTATTAGCATTGCTATGACAATCGTGAATTAAGCCTTAATATGTTTAGTTATGTGCTTGCATGACTACACGTACACTTAACTGATTTGTATTTTTTTGTGTTTTTCATTGTTTACTTTTTTTTATAAAAAAAATCATAGTATGTGTACTGAGACTTGTTCATGAATAAATGTGTTCGTCCTACAGCAGAATCTGTTGTAACTTTTATATCACAATTCTAGTCCGGTAATACGAAAAGTGCGAGCTAGATTTGTACGTGCTAAGGGGCATAACTCTTTTTGACTGGAGGCGAATACTATTCCATTTTACCTGTCTAAAACCTGCGTTACTAAAACAATTAAGCGACGTGAATTGTACTACGGTCTCTGGTCTCTGCTTATTTCTATTGGTATTGCTATATAGCACCAGTTTTGAATTAATAGCGCGCTGTGTCTCGCCTTTATTTTCGGTAGAGCGAATTGAGACCCGCCTCGATTAGTTGGGAAATACCAATGTGTTATGACGCACTAGGTGACACCACGGTCAGGGTTGCCTTATTTCATTGACCATTGAATCGGTTTATAAAAAAGCAGATTTTAGATTTGAGTTTAAAGTGAGTTGTAAATGAGCCCCCCGTTGGTCATGTTGTAAGTAATGCATGTTTTCCATATATGTGTACGTTAAATTGAAAGACTTCGCTAGATCTTTGTTTTCAGTCCTGATAAGCTCATCAATAAATCCTGATAAGCTCATCAATAAATTCAGCTTCATATGAAACAGAAACAGAGCGGCCAGAAGAGGGAGGGGCACAGTTTGTTCCCATAGGAATGCATAGGTCTGCGTGAAAACTTGCAACCGAACTCAACAAAGATAATGTCCACCAGGCTCAGTATATTTCATTTTTTTTTTTTTTTTTTAACAAACTGTTCTCCATTATAATTCACGATTATATATTTATGTCGCCGTCCGCTATTCTTTGAAAAGAGGCCGTTACGGCATGAGGAATGGTAGTGTAAATGGTAGAAAAGTCAGAAATTGTGATAAAAGAACAAAATTCGAGAAGAGGTTGTTCAAGATTGATAAAAAGATCTTTTGAGTTCTTCAAAATCCACATACCATTTATTCCACTTCTTGGGTATACAGTATAACAAAACTACTGTAACTCCGATTGGTAGTGAGAAGTTTAGTTAGCCAGCTATAAAACACTGTTGATACGGATTCTTGTGAAGCTTTGGAATCCAATACAAACGAGGCAGGTCCGTATCCTTATCAAGCATGGGTATTTTGGAAGATTTTAATACAGAAGCGTGGATTGCTAGTATTTCGTCTTTCGAAAAATTGGAAAATGTTTAGTCAGGGTTTCCTTGGTTACCTTGCAAGCCTAGTTCTTTCTGCAGGCAGGTAATGTAATAGAAATTGAAGACAAAAAAAGTAATGAGTTAAATTATTCTTTTATAGACACAGATACATACCTATCATGCAAATCGTTGAGGGTGGTTTGGACATCGGAAACAAGAAATGCAGACTAAATCAGTTTACATTTCAAGCATCTAATCCTTTTTTGAATGATAGACCTTATGGATTTGACCCACTCTGAAAGCAATTCAAATACGGCACGCTCTCGTTTTTCCTATTGTCCGGCGTAGTCTTCCACAGAACCATAAGCATCTTGAAATTTACATACCAGTTGATAGTAGGAGTTTCACGATACTTAAGACCCTTCATGAAAGACTCTCGTAGCTTTGCATTATGGGTAATATTTATATTGCCAGTGATTACGTGTCCAGCCGGACGATAGTAGTACGGGGACGTGGAGCAAGAGCATGTTGAAGGAAAACTTCTTCAAATGTCATCTAAATTCCTCTGCTGCAGAGTTTGCTTGTACATATAGCTGAAAAGAGTTTGGAAGCAAAGGGTTTTAAATAACTGCAGGAAATTACTGGGATTCTTTTGTATCTGAAGTACAGAGGTACGTTACCTAGGACGGACTTTTAATGTAGGATGTTACTGATGTTACTAGAATAAATCCCCTTGTTGGCGAGTTCCAGTTTCATCAAATCCAACGTTACTGGGGAGTCGGTAATAAAAAACACGGAACAAAATTCTTAGAATGGACTGGAGCTATTGTGCTTGATTGCGATCTTAATGCTCTTTTCTGGTCGCGTCGATGCATCGTGTTGATATGCGACTTGTGACTTATGTTTGGCATCAACAGAGTTAGGATAAAACAACATTTGGCATTGGAGTCGTCTCAAAAACAATACAGATAGGCAAAAAAGGCTCTAAAACAATTCCTTTCATTATTCTCTATCCCGTCAGTAAATGATATCTTTTCTTCGTCTGCTGGTTAACCGAACTTATCGGTACCAGATAAGCGGATGTAAAACCACTCAAACAACAAACAAGAGGTAATATACAAAACAGTAGCATTTAAAAGAATAACGGTAAGAAGTAAAGTCAACATATATAGGTTAAAAAAGAATATGTAACATTGAGAGGTATCATTTAAAACTACGAAAATAAAGGTAACATTTACATGTAACATTTAAACTCATAAAATAAGGATGACATTAACGTGTAACATTTGAATGTAAAAACATCAAATTAACATTTAAAAGTACGAAAATAAAGCTAACATTTATATGTAACATCTGAAAGTAAGAAAACAAAGCTAGCATTTAAAAGTCCGAAAATAAAGCTTACGTTTAGAGGTTACATTCAAAAATACGAGAATAAAGGTGACATTTAGAGGTAACATTTGAAATACGAAAATAAAGGAAACATTCAAAGGTAACATTTAAAAAACCCGAAAATAAAGGTAATATTTAGAGGTAACATTTAAAAAATATGCAAATAAAGGTAACATTGAGAGGTAACATTTAAAAATACGAAATAAAGGTAACATTGAGAGGTGACATTTAAAAATACGAAAACATAGGTAACATTGAGAAGTAACATTTAAAAATACGAAAATATAAGTAACAAAGAGAGGTTATATATGAAAGTAAATCAAAATAAGGTCAAGTCTGACACACGCTGGAAATAAGGATAAAATCGTGTAAAGAAAAACCGTCTAGAAGTTAGTGTCAAGGGAGATAACAGTAACGCTGGAAGACACAGCAGTATCAAGAGCGACATATGTCATATCGTAAGAAAAACACATTGTCAACATTGGCGAGAAAGTGTCAAGAAATACACATTATGGACATTTGGGCGAGAACGTGTCAAGAAATACACATTGCGGACATTTGGGCAAGAAAGTGTCAAGAGATACACATTATGGACATTTGGGCAAGAAAGTGTCAAGAGATACACATTATGGACATTTGGGCAAGAAAGTGTCAAGAGATACCCATTATGGACATTTGGGCAAGAACGTGTCAAGAGATACACATTATGGACATTTGGGCAAGAAAGTGTCAAGAGATACCCATTATGGACATTTGGGCAAGAACGTGTCAAGAGATACACATTATGGACATTTGGGCAAGAAAGTGTCAACAGATACCCATTATAGACATTTGGGCAAGAACGTGTCAAGAGATGGACATTTGGGCAAGAAAGTGTCAAAAGAAACACGGGGTGGGCATTTGGGCAGGTGTAAGAAGAGACACGTGGTGAACACTGGGACGAGATAGTGCCAAGAGAGGCACGTGGTGGAAATGTGATGATCTCATGGTGATCACAATGACTGTGGAAGGCTTAAATTAAACCATTGTCACGAAATCTAGCCCGTTCCGGATGATGTTAGATTGCCCCTGTTTCCTGTTGTCGGTACAGAATGAGAAGGAAAGTCCTACACCGCCACTCTCCGTTGTTGTAGACGGCGATACATGTCTTGTAAGGCGTTTTTAGTCAATAATCAAGTGAATATGTGGTTGCTTGTATTCGAGTTGTTTACCTGTGACTATCCAACGTTTGGGGTATATAACAAAACAGATCATATTTTGGCTTTAAGACGATCATTGTCAGTATTTTAATACACTTAACTTTTCGAAGTGCATCTTAAGCCGAGGGTGCAGACAAGCTCGCGAGACATACAAATCAAACCACCACGGAAGAGATAAATAATATCACAACGACTGTTTCATAACTCCCATATATCCGGAAGTGGATGTGTAACTATGGTTTCGAGTAATGTCATCAGTATGGCATCTGCGTTTCACACAAACAACTACCACTGTTTATGTCGTCTGAAGCGGAGGAACATGTATTTTACAAGTGTGTCCCACTCGGTCTGGCCTACACACTACGCGGTGCCTAAGTGGGCCCACTTCCGGGCCGGAAGTGTGTCACCAGTTTGACAGAGTAGAAGGGATAACGAGAAACTCCAGTGTAGAAAATCAAAATGGCGCACAGTTTGTAATAGAAATGAAATTTATTGGAAAAGAAAGTTCGTCACCATGTTCAAGACTAAACACAGGATGAAAAAGAGCCAAGGTAGGTTGTTCCTCTTCCGTCCTGGTAGGGCGTCCCCCCCACACGGAGTAATAACAACTCTGCTTGTAAATGACGGTCGGGTTAAACAATGGATTCCTTACAAAATCAATTGATAATTACTGGGGCATTTATAAACTCTCTCTTCATACAAATATATATATTTAGGTAATGAATTTAACAAATGATAAATTTTAAACTTCAAACTATAAATTAAAATGTAAATGGGACTGGGAAAGTAATTTTTCTCACAGATACGTCGGTAAAATGGAGTATATGTTCTGACAAGGGCAGGGGATGTTAGGTCGGCGGACATTTTACATAAGTGGTTGACAAAGTTTAATGTAAATACAAATAAGTTCATAATTTAATAAGCGTTCACAGCTCAATAAATGTGGTATAACCGGGACTGAATCGTTGCTTTGAATGCTTTCCTAGTTACAGTTTGTTTGACAACTGTTTTGAAACTTTCTTTGTACACTGTACTTTTAATACGATGAGACCCACTTAAGGCCATACCTACTATATTTGTTGATAAAGCGATCGTGTTTATGTACATGTTGAACTATTGACAAATTTAAATCTGAGACGTAAATGCACGGACTTTGAACATTTCCGGTCTCCCCATCAAGTCAGTGTATTGTTCCTTTAAACTTCCCGATAACATAACAAGAGGCTATTGAACTTGTCACCTTTCCTGTTATTTGCTTTACCGCTGATAGAACATTTCATTTGAGTCATACGAATATTATTTCAGAGGTCTATAGGGTCATTCAGTATAGTGTTTCACCGACAAGCCATATATCATATCCTCTAGATCAATATATAGTGCAATGTATTAGGGCGTTAGCAGTCGTACAATGAAGTTTGTATCTTCTGTTAATAAGATTTAATAAGATCTTTACTTTGTATTAATAAGACTTAAAATATCTGTATTTCGTGCTAACGAGATAGCTATGTCGTACACACGAGGTTCGTAGATTTTGAAAATATGTGAACATTGTATTAAAAGATTTAAAAATCTGTTTTCGTGCTGACAGATAGCTGTGTCGTATAAACCCGGTATGTAACTTCTATAAATACGATTTGATAAGATCTCTACCTTGTATTAATAACACTTAAACTATCTGTTATCGAGCTAACGAGATAGGTATGTCATACAAACGAGGTGCGTGTCTTGTATTAATAAGATATCTACCTTGTAATAAATAAGAAGTAATACTTAAAGATCTGTTTTCGAGCTAATGATATATCAATGTCATACAAACGAGGTACGTATCTTGTAATAATAAGATCTCTACCTTGTATTAATAAAAAACTAAAAAGATCTGTTTGCGTGCTAACGAGATAGCTATGTCGTGCAAATGAGCTACGGAGATTGTATTAATAAGATTGAATAAGATCTCTACCTTGTATTAATAAGACTGAAAAGATCCGTTTTCGAGCTAACAAAAAAGTGATGTCATACAAACGAGCTACGTACATTAATGATGGTGTTTTATACTAACGAGATAGCTACATTTACATGTATTTCGTACAAACTTGATACGTATTTCGTATTAATAAAATTTAACAAGATCTCTATCTTGTATTATTAACACTTAACAAACTCTGTATTCCGTACTTACGAACTATGTCGTATAAATGAGCTACGTAACCCGTATTAATAAAATTTAAAAAGATCGTATCTAGTATTAACGAGACCGCGATATTGAGTTAATTATAGTTAAGTTACATGATCAGGCGACCTGCGCTGACTTAAGTACACGGTTAATTGTATACAAACTATTAAAAGTGATATATATATATACGATCAAGGACGAGGTCACATAGAGCCATATCACAAGGTTTTACTCACGCTAGAGGATGCTCTGAAAATGACGTGTATCAATGCTTGTGATGTGAAACTATGAGACCTCGTACAAGATCGTATATAGAAACAGGAGCATGGTTTGGATATATAACGTATGTACTTAGGTGCTGGATATCAAAGTGTTATATATACTTTTCTACTCCCTGTCAGAGCCCTTTGGACATGTTCCTGTATACAACCTTTTAGAATTAGGGTATTCTTCCCCCCCCCCCCCCCCGATTTTTTCCTAATGGCTAAACGCTCCAGTGACGTTGGTTTGAAAACATTGGAAAGGGAATACCACTACATGCGTCTTCGTAGAGGGAGGCGACTAAAGTGGGTCCCCTGCAAGATCGGGACTCTTTGTGTCTTGTTCCTGGGAACACCGCCGAGACCGAAATTGGTCTGCTTTTCCAGTGTATCAATTGATACTGTTTTCCTAGACACCTCCGTTTAGCCCCTTGTCAGAAACTTTTACCAAGGAAAGTGTCATACAACCAGTGATCATTGGTGTTTTTTTTACAGATAACAAAATAGACCTGTATGTTGAATGTTGGTCGAAATTCTTTGACGTTGATGGCAATTCGGTCACATTAACAACCAGCACTGCCGGTCCAATTACCTCCCCTCCTTCTCCAAATGGCAGTCTGAGTACCAAGAGTAAGTATACACTACATGTATTGCTGTTCTTTTCAACATATACAAGCACTGTCCCCTTTATCTTATCACTTGAGTGCCAAGAATGAATACTGAAGATCGATTTCGTGAATTGCCATTGCGGTTATCTCCCCGTCAGCCTGAATACTTCGAATGCAATTCCAGTTACCTCCCCTTCAAATTATTACCCTGATACATGTACCAAGGACGTTACCACATGCAATCGAATCTATACTGGTTTGGTGATATTAAACTGCATTGTTTTATTTTGTGAATTATCGCAAATACTGACAGAATTTTGCGATCCTTAAGCTGATTACCCGGCACTGCCGTTCCAACCCGTCGTTGCATGAGCTTGCACAATATATATGACGCCACACGAAACGATGGTTAACAGTTATTCTTAACTCAAAATCATATTAATTGTTAATTCCCATTGAACTAGTTCCATTCAATAATCGCAACGTTCTGAATTCTCATCGTATTTGATATTTTTGTTATCATCGACTGTAAAAATAGTAACATGCATATGTTCGTGTTTCAGAGCCCAGCAGTGAGGTACCCAGTGTGATGGTGTACACCATAGGGGGGTCCGCCGTATTCCTCCTCCTCACGTGTATGCTGTTCATCGTGTGTATGGTCATGTCTCGGAAGACTCGCAGTGAACGCAGGAGACGGTAGGTCTATTATTTTAAGGAAATAAATTCGATCACAATCAGGAGCGTCCGTATTGTTAATCCTTTCGAGATCGATCAAGTCCGGAGACATGCTATGTATATATTTCACATATACGTTGTATACCGTTCACAGGAAGGCAGCTGAGGCGGAGTCCAATGTGATGAAGACGACGATGACCAGTATAACGGACACCGAGGACAACACCACGTACGCCGAGGTATCCATGGTAAGTTCAGTTACAATTCGTCTAGTTCAACCAGACTCTTTTTGTCCGTGCAAGCTCCGCCGAACAGAGAATAAACAGGTGACCAAGCGTCTGGTAGAACGAGACTAACCTACAATACGCTGGCTGATCTGTACCATTCAATGTTCCGTATTTTCGTCCCCAAAACCGCGATGGCCGAGTGGTAAGGAGTAAGGATTCGATGCCTAAGAGGCGGTCGCCAGGTACTGGCCGTAGGTCGGTCCCTTTCCTCCACCACCAAAACCTAGCACGTCCTTTGATGACAAAAGCTGTTCATTGGACGTAAAACACAAACAAACACATTATCCCGAAAACAGAAAAATTAGCAAGCTTAATTCTCGTTGTTTCGTCTGTTTGCCTCGAAGAGACGAGAATCAAGTAATGAAACTAGCCAACTTTGATATAGTCTTTTTATAAAACTTCCACCTTTCCGGGTCTAAAAGACAAAGCAATGAGAGTTAAATAGTATTAGTTAAACAACACAATGGCACATTTCAGTCATCGTAGTTACAGAGGAAACGTATACGTCTTCATGATTAGTCCGGGACACGGGTATATAGATTTAAAGGAGTATACAAGGTAGATCTGAGGCACGTTCATGTTTAATTAAGACGAGTAAATATCTAACCTGTCGAAATAGAAGGTTCATGACTAGACAGCGTATGACATTCCTGTATTATAGTATGACCATATTCAGCTTCGCATCAAATTCGTATATAATTAAATTCAAATTCCAAATAATATTTTTTAATTTTTATCAATTTTCGGCATGAATTATTTCAGGGAGATCCAACGTACCGAGATGGTCATATTGAACTTCCGAGTAGAAAGCGAACCAGAATAGGAGGAGTATCGAACGGACTTCAGACGGTGAAGCGCTTTTTTAGTGTAGAGGGTAATCAACCGACATCGGCACAACCATACGCCGCGACAAGGGAACCAACGCGGCGGGAGCCACTTCCGGCTATACCGGAAGCTTCACAAAAAAGTAACAGCTTCCCACGATCGCGAGAACAGAGTGAAAAACGGCTTTCGTATAGGAATCCGGAGTACGAGGAAATCGGACCGGAGTTTTTGCGTAGGAGTCATATTTATAACCCATTGGTCAGTAGTACCTTAAAGGTGACGGACACGGGAAGCAGTCCGTACGAGGCGTTACGTAAGAGTACACTGAGTCCCATCCCCGGCTCTACCCGGAGTTTACCAAAGGAAACGAACATGGAAGATAATTATTTTATTGTAGAGAAGGAAGGTGATGGCTATTCCAAAGTGGTTAAGGATAAGGCTCCAGCGGACGGGGCGTATTTCATTGTGGAAAAGGAGACGGAATTACCGTCTCGTCACGAACCTCCCTCGCCCGATGGCGATATTGATATAAATGTTATTCCGTCTTCGCCACCGTGTGAAGAGGATGCAGAGCGGCAACCGATGTTGGGCACAACGAGCTCGGGATGTTGGGAAGCCAGTTCTGCTGGAGAATCTGACAATAACTATTTCCTGCTAGAGAAGTCAAACGGATCTGCGCCTTCCGAAACTGATTATCGGGACTACGTGCAGCCGATGGACAAACAGCGCAATTCATACATCGATATTCTTCCAGATCATGTGAAATTTGTGGACATTAAAAACCAGTCGGACGAACGCCGACGTCAGCTGACTAATACATAACCATCGTATGGTGTTGGTTTCTTTACTGAAACGATTTGTTTGTGGTGACATTTGTCTTACCAGATGCGTGTTTGTGTATGCAAGACCCGAATTTTGTTTAAAAACAGGTATGTGTGCTCAACCTGTTTCTCATAAGTTCTGTGACATGGAAACTTTCTAAATTTTCAAATTCTGAGGCGGAACTGCTTCAAATTTCAGTTATAAATATTTAAGCATTGAATTCATTAAGTTGGCATTCATAAACAATATGAATGCCAACTGGAACGCGACAACTGCAATGAAGCGTGCTAGTAATCAGTGTGCCCGACTATACATTTTTCATTGATACTAATATTAGGAACATGTGTGATTAATTATAAGTGTTTATACCTGCGGTTTTATCATACCATTGTCAGGTCACATCTGAGGTTTTATCATACCATTGTCACACCACACCTGAGGTTTTATCATACCATTGTCACGTCACACCTGAGGTTTTATCATACTATTGTCACGTCACACCTGAGGTGTGTTCACAGAATGTACCGTGCCTTGACAATTTACTGCATACTTCCCACCTCTCACAATGGAAAAGTGTGGGCAATAAATCACTTGCTACCACAGTCTACTGCACACATAATCCCCTTTCAAGGCCAATCATGATTACATGACCATGGAAGGGAGTGTGCCCAGTGGACTGTGGCCACAAATGCTGTAAGAAAGGGGAGATAATCAATCAGTGAGTAATGATGAAATCAATACAGTGGAAAGGATAAACTTAGTTGACACATTTAAAATAAGGGGGAAAAAAAGTTAAAAATGGTAATTTCCTGATTGAAAAACACAAAAAGATTTCCTTATCACGTGAGAGGATAAGCATTTCATGGAAAAGTTTATAATCTTTAGGAACTGTTCCTTTATACAAAATTGCACATTCAAATATACCATTCATTGAAAGAACTGGAATTCATTAGGGATTGATAAACCCTTACATAGTATGTATGAAAATGGTTTCAATATCCTGTACCTTTGCCACATCTTGAAAATTAAACTGAAAATGAAGTCAGAAATTCAACATTGTTTCCCGTATTTTGAACAGACACTCCTTACCTTCCCTGACACTGGACCTGGATAGTAACCCTAAAACAGTTGTATCCATTATGAAGGATACACTCAGACTGGGCTATTGATAATCTTACCTGGTTGTGATTAGTACTCACTCACACAGGTACATGTAAATTATCTGCAGTGTAGATAGGGTAGGTAAAAAGATTGTTCAGGTGAACATTTTTTACTCAACTTTTCTGTTTTGTTCGAGTTGGGAAGCATGCAGTAAGCCAGTTATTGCATGATTTCTCGTCACTCGGGACTTATTACACCTCGCTTCGCTCGGGTGTAATAAATCCCTTGTTACTCGAAAACCATGCAATAACCTTTACGTATATTATAGTGATTTTTTATTTAATAAACTGGTATGCAATAATTAAATAGTCGTGTTCCTCCCCTCTAACGCAATAAAGCATTCCCACATTTCTTACTAGTAAAAGGAAACAATGAAGGAAAGTGAGATAAGACCTGTTGCTCACTAATCAATAGCATCGTTTACGGAAAAGGCCGACGGTTCCCGATTGCCTCGAACTGTGTGCTGATTTGTGTACGGCATAAACACACTGACAGACAGTCGTATTCTGACATTCACAAGTTCAGTAACGGTAATACGTGAATCAAAGAAATACCTCAACCAGAATTCTATACTTCAAATTAACATATTATAAGTGAAGAGTTCACAGACTGTTCCTATCTTCATACACATCCGACCTCGTTCTCCTAACCTCTAACCTTTAAGCACATCATCTCTAGATCTTTACACGAAAATTAAGTCACCCACTGTTGCGCAAAATTAGTCTCCTCCTGTTACTTACCCTCTCAACTTTCCCCACCTCCTCTCCATGAAGTTAGTCTCCTCCTGTCTCTTACCCTCTCAACTTTCCCCACCTCCTCTCCATAAAGTTAACCTCCTACTGTTACTTACCCTCTCAAATTTCCCCACCTCCTCTCCATAAAGTTAGTTTCCTCCTTTTACTTACCCTCTCAAATTTCCTCAACTTCTCCAAATAATAATGTTAGTCTCCTCCTGTCTCTTACTCTTTCACATCACCTCCTCTACTTTTACTAAGTCTCCTCCTGTTATTCATCCTCTCACTTTCCCTCACTTCCTGCTCCTTCACGTAGTCTCCTCCTTTCTCTTACATCTTACCTTACCCAACATCTTTTCATTACACAACCATACCGTAATCACAAGAAAAACATACCGTAATCATAACACAACCATACCGTAATCATAACATAAACACACCGTAACCATAACACAAACATACCGTAATCATAACATAAATATGCCGCTATCATAACACAAACATACCGTAATCATAACACAAACATATCGTAATCACAAGAAAAACACACCGTAATCATAACACAACCATACCGTAATCATAACATAAACACACCGTACCCATAACACAAACATACCGTAATCATAACATAAATATGCCGCTATCATAACACAAACATACCGTAATCATAACACAAACAAACCGTAATCATAACACAAACATACCGTAATCATGACGAAAACAAACCGTAATCATAACATAAACATACCGTAATCATAACACAAACATACCGTAATCATGACGAAAACAAACCGTAATCATAACATAAACATACCGTAATCATGACACAAACAAACAGTAATCATAACACAAACATACCGTAATCATAACATAAATATACCGTAATCATAACATAAACATACCGTAATCATGACACAAGCAAACAGTTATCATAACACAAACATACCGTAATCATAACACAAACATACCGTAATCATAACACAAACAAACCGTAGTCATAACATAAACATACCGTAATAATAACATAAACATTCCGTAATCATAACATGAATATACCGTAATCATAACATAAACAGACCGTAATCATAACACAAACAAACCGTAATCATAACACATAATCGTAACATAAACATACCGTAATCATAACACAAACAAACCGTAGTCATAACATAAACATACCGTAATAATAACATAAACATTCCGTAATCATAACATGAATATACCGTAATCATAACATAAACATGCCGTAATCATGACACAAAAAAACAGTAATCATGACACAAACATACCGTAATCATGACAAAAACAAACCGTAATCATAACACAAACATACCGTAATCAAAACACAAACATATCGTAATCACAAGAAAAACACACCGTAATCATAACACAACCATACAGTAATCATAACATAAACATATCGTAATAATAACACAACCATACCGTAATCATAACATAAAAACACACCGTAATAATAACATAAACATACCGTAATCATACCATAAACATACCGTAATCATGACACAAGCAAACAGTTATCATAACACAAAAATACCGTAATCATAACACAAACATAACGTGATCATAACACAAACATACCGTAATCAAAACACAAACATATCGTAATCACAAGAAAAACAGACCGTAATCATAACACAACCATACAGTAATCATAACATAAACATATCGTAATAATAACACGACCATACCGTAATCATAACATAAAAACACACCGTAATAATAACATAAACATGCCGTTATCATAACATAAACATACCGTAATCATAACACAAACAAACCGTAATCATAACATAAACATACCAAATATGCCGCTATCATAACACAAACATACCGTAAGCATAACACAAACATACCGTAATCATAACCCAAACATACCGTAATCATAACATAAACTTACAGTAATCATGACACAAACATACTAAAATAATGACACAAAGACACCGAAATCATAACATAACTATATCGTAATCAAAACATAAACATACCGTAATCATGACACAAACAAATTGTAATCATAACACAAACATACCGTAATCATAACACAAACATACCGTAATCATAACATAAACATACCGTAATCATAACATAAACATACCGTAATCATAACATAAATATACCGTAATCATAACATAAACATACCGTAATCATGACACAAAAAAACAGTAATCATGACACAAACATACCGTAATCATGACACAAACATACTAAAATCATGACACAAAGATACCGTAATCATAACATAAACATACCGTAATCATAACATAAACATACCGTAATCATGACAATCATGACACAAACAAATTGTAATCATAACACAAACATACTGTAATCATAACATAAACATACCGTAATCATGACAATCATGACACAAACAAATTGTAATCATAACACAAACATACCGTAATCATAACACAAACAAACCGTAATCATAACACAAACATACCGTAATCGTAACATAAACATACCGTAATCATAACATAACCATACCGTAATCATGACACAAACATACTTAAAACATGACACAAAGACACCGAAATCATAACATAAATATATCGTAATCAAAACATAAACATACCGTAATCATAACATAACCATACCGTAATCATGACACAAACATACTTAAAACATGACACAAAGACACCGAAATCATAACATAAATATATCGTAATCAAAACATAAACATCCCGTAATCATGACACAAAAAAACAGTAATCATGACACAAACATACCATAATCATGACACAAACATACTAAAATCATTACACAAAGATACCGTAATCATAACATAAACATACCGTAATAATAACATAAACATACCGTAATCATGACACAAACAAACAGTAATCATAACACAAACATACCGTAATCATGACAAAACCAAACCGTAATCATAACATAAACATACCGTAAGCATAACATCAAAATTCCGTAATCATAACATAAACATACCGTAGTTATGACACAAACATACTAAAATCATGACACAAAGACACCGAAATCATAACATAAATATATCGTAATCAAAACATAAACATCCCGTAATCATGACACAAACAAACCGTAATCATAACACAAAAATACCGTAATCATAACACAAACATACCGTAATCGTAACATAAACATACCTTAATCATAACATAAACATACCGTAATCGTAACATAAACATACCGTAATCATGACACCAACAAACCGTAATCATAACACAAACATACCGTAATCATAACATAAACATACCGTAATCATAACATCAAAATTCCGTAATCATAACATAAACATACCGTAGTCATGACACAAACATACTAAAATCATGACACAAACATACCGTAATCATAACCTAAATATACCGTAATCATAACATAAACATACCGAAATCATGACACAAACAAACCGTAATCATAACACAAACATACCGTAATCATGACATAAACATACCGTAATCGTAGCATAAGCATACCGTAATCATGACACAAACAAACCGTAATCATAACACAAACATACCGTAATCATAACATAAACATACCGTAATCATAACATAAACATACCGTAATCATAACACAAACAGATCGTGATCATAACACAAACATACCGTAATCATAACACAAACATACCGTAATTATAACATAAACATGTCATGACACAAACATACCGAAATCATTAAATAACCATACCGTAATCATAATATAAACATATCGAAATCATAACACAAACCTACCGTAATCATAATGCAAACATACCGTAATCATAACACAAACATACCGTAGTCATAACACAAACATTCCTTAATAATAACACAATCATACCGTAATCATAGCATAAATATACCGTTATCATAACACAAACATACCGTAATCATAGCACAAACATACC
This sequence comes from Mizuhopecten yessoensis, assembly GCF_002113885.1. NCBI lineage: Eukaryota > Metazoa > Mollusca > Bivalvia > Pectinida > Pectinidae > Mizuhopecten > Mizuhopecten yessoensis. The sequence continues at coordinate 402,684 of NW_018406469.1, forward strand.
GTAATGATAACATAAATATACCGTAATCATAACAAAAACATACCGTAATCATAACACAAACATACCGTAATCATAACATAAACATACCGTAATCATAACATAAACATACCGTAATCATAACATAAACATACCGTAATCATGACACAAACATACTAAAATCATGACACAAAGATACCGTAATCATAACATAAATCTATCGTAATCAAAACATAAACATACCGTAATCATAACATAAACATACTGTAATCATGACACAAACATACTAAAATCATGACACAAAGATACCGTAATCATAACACAAACATACCGTAATCCTAACACAAACATAACGTGATCATAACACAAACATACCGTAATCATAACACAAACATACCGTAATCATGACAAAAACAAACCGTAATCATAACATAAACATACCGTAATCATAACATGAACATACCGTAATCATAACATAAACATACCCTAATCATAACATAAACATACCGTAATCATAACATGAACATACCGTAATCATAACATAAACATACCCTAATCATAACATAAACATACCGTAATCATAACATGAACATACCGTAATCATAACATAAACATACCCTAATCATAACATAAACATACCGTAATCATAACATGAACATACCGTAATCATAACATAAACATACCCTAATCATAACATAAACATACCGTAATCATAAAATAAACATACCGTAATCATGACACAAACATACCGTAATAATATCATAAACATACCGTAATCATAACATAAACATACTGTAATCATGCCACAAACATACTAAAATCATGACACAAAGATACCGTAATCATAACACAAATCTATCGTAATCAAAACATAAACATACCGTAATCATAACACAAACATACCGTAATTATGACACAAACATGTCATGACACAACCATACCGTAATCATAATATAAACATACCGTAATCATAACCCTAACATACCGAAATTATGACACAAACATACCGTAATCATAGCATAAACATACCCTAATCATAATATAAACAGACCCTAATCATAATATAAACATACCCTAATCATAACACAAACATACCGTAATCATAACATAAACATACCCTAATCATAATATAAACGTACCCTAATCATAATATAAACATACCCTAATCATAATATAAACATACCCTAATCATAACACAAACATACCGTAATCATAACAAAAACATATCGTAATCATAACCCTAACATACCCTAATGATAACATAAACATACCGTAATCATGACATAAACATACTGTAATCATAGCATAAACATACCGTAATCATGAAACAAACATACCGTAATCATAACATAAACCTACCGAAATCATGACACAAACATACCGTAATCATAGCATAAACATACCGTAATCATAACATAAACATACCGTAATCATAACATAAACATACCGTAATAATATCATAAACATACAGTAATCATAACACAAACATACCGTAATTATGACACAAACATGTCATGACACAACCATACCGTAATCATAATATAAACATACCGTAATCATAATAAAAACATATCGTAATCATAGCATAAACATACCGTAATCATGAAACAAACATACCGTAATCATAATAAAAACATACCGTAATCATAACATAAACATACCGTAATCATAACATAAACATACCCTAATCATAACATAAACATACCGTAATCATGAGATAAACATACCGTAATCATAGCATAAACATACCGTAATCATGAAACAAACAGACCGTGATCATAGCATGAACATACAGAAATCATAACATAAACATACCGAAATCATGACATAAACATACCGTAATCATAACATAAACATACCGTAATCATAACATAAACATACCGTAATCATAACATAAACATACCGTAATCATAACATAAACATACCGTAATAATATCATAAACATACCGTAATCATAACATAAACATACCGTAATCATAACATAAACATACCGTAATAATATCATAAACATACCGTAATCATAACATAAACATACCGTAATAATATCATAAACATACCGTAATCATGACACAAACATACCGTAATCATAACATAAACATACCGTAATAATATCATAAACATACCGTAATCATAACATAAACATACCGTAATAATATCATAAACATACCGTAATCATGACACAAACATACCGTAATCATAACATAAACATACCGTAATAATATCATAAACATACCGTAATCATGACACAAACATACCGTAATCATAACATAAACATACCGAAATCATGACACAAACATACCGTAATCATAACACAAACAGACCATGATCATAACACAAACAGACCGTGATCATAACACAAACATACCGTAATCATAACATAAACATACCGTGATCAAATCATAAACATACTGTAATAATATCATAAACATACCGTGATCATAGCACAAACATACCGTGATCATAACACAAACATACCGCAATCAAATCATAAACATACCGTAATAATATCATAAACATACCGTGATCATAGCACAAACATAACGTGATCATAACACAAACAGACCGTAATCATAACACAAACATACCGTAATCATAACACAAACATAACGTGATCATAACACAAACATACCGTAATCATAACACAAACATACCGTAGTTATAACATAAACATGTCATGACACAAACATACCGAAATCATTAAATAACTATACCGAAATCATGACACAAACATTCCGAAATCATAAAATAACCATACCGAAATCATGACACAAACATACCGTAATCATAACACAAACATATCGTAATCATAACACAAACAGACTGTGATCATAACACAAACAGACCGTGTTCATAACACAAGCATACCGTAATCATAGCATATATCTACCGTTATCATAGCATAAACATACCGTTATCATAACATAAACATACTGTAATCATATTACAAACATACCGTAATCATAACACAAGCATACCGTAATCATAAGATATATCTACCGTTATCATAAACAAACATTTATGTCATTTATGTCAAAACTATTAAAGCAGTCTTAATTTCAACGATATTTCAACAAGTATGAAGTCTACCAAGCCAAAACTAGTAAATCTGCTTCAAATATTACCGTTCACGATGCCAAAACTAGTAAATCTACTTCAAATATTACCGTTCACGATGCAAAAACTAGTAAATCTACTTCAAATATTACCGTTCACGATGTCATATCTAGCAAATCTACTTCAAATATTACCGTTCACGATGTCAAAACTAGTAAATCTAATTCAAATATTACCGTTCACGATGTCAAAACTAGTAAATCTACTTCAAATATTACCGTACACGATGTCAAAACTAGTAAATCTATTTCAAATATTACCGTTCACGATTTCACAACTAGTAAATCTAATTCAAATATTACCGTTCACGATGTCAAAACTAGTAAATTTACTGCAATTATTACCGTTCACGATGTCAAAACTAGTAAATCTACTTCAAATATTACCGTTCAACATGTCAAAACTAGTAAATATACTTCAAATATTACCGTTCACGATGTTAAAACTAGTAAATCTACTTCAAATATTTCCGCTCACGATGTCAAAACTAGTAAATCTACTGCAATTATTACCGTTCACGATGTCAAAACTAGTAAATCTACTTCAAATATTTCCGCTCACGATGTCAAAACTAGTAAATCTACTTCAAATATTACCGTTCACGATGTCAAAACTAGTAAATCTTATTCAAATATTACCGTTCACGATGCCAAAACTAGGAATTCTACTTTAAATTTTACCGTTCACGATGCCAAAACTAGGAAATCTACTTCAAATGTTGCCGTTCACGATTTCAAAACTAGTAAATATACTTCAAATATTACCGTTCACGATGTTAAAACTAGTAAATCTACTTCAAATATTACCGCTCACCATGTCAAAACTAGTAAATCTACTTCAAATACTTCCGCTCACGATGTCAAAACTAGTAAATCTACTTCAAATATTACCGTTCAAGATGTCAAAACTAGTAAATCTACTTCAAATATTACCTCTCAAGATGTCAAAACTAGTAAATCTGCCTCAAATATTACCGTTCACGATGTCAAAACTAGTAAACCACGTTGCCAAATTTAGGAAAAAACCCATTGAAATCTATAGTGTCCGAATTAGTTAACCTATACAACAAACAGCATTGATGGGAACGATGCCAAAACTTTAGCAATTATGGACAAAATGTTCAAACTAGTAATTCACAAAGTCCATATTTATTGACGTACAAGAATCAGAAATAATTATTAATATTATGGAAAGAAGACATTCAAAATGAGATGTAAGACGCATGTATTTACAGTGTAGACAGTGATTTGTTCTTGCTGTTGTAGGGAGCCTCTGATTGGTCGATACAATGACGTAGATACTTAAAGGTATAATAATTATGATGGATGGTCAATAGTAGCAAATAGACGAATTGTCTAGATCAGCTAAAAACACACGTTATTGCAAGGAGCAATAAATATGTTAATATGTATACATATATAATATAGACATGGCCACTCACACCCGGTGTCGTGCCAGACATGTACCATCATAGAACATGTTATTGCATCACATGGATACAATTAGCCTGGGGCCTTGTACTCCATCAACACCGCCCTACTGGTCAATATTGACGGGTTCTACACGTTCCGAAGTGTTGTGACCAGATCAGTAGTAGTGTCATATTTAGTGAGAAAACTGTACAGTTCTTTCATAAATACCAGCCATTTTCATACAAGCTTTAAGGACACATGTTAAAACATTCCCAAGGTGTACAGGAACCGAACGAACCAAAATATGACGGTTATTTTCTGGTAGTCTAGAGATTATAAATAAGTTTTTCTACAAATGTCCTTATGTTATACTAGTTTACATATGTGCCCGGCTATATTCAATAAATTCAGATTCGTCAGTTTGGAAATATGTATTTTTCAAGGATTTAATTTATACAAAACCAAAGCACGTATCAAACGTATCGCAATGTTTCAAGATTGACTGGTCCCCTTTGTAAATCTATGACGTGTGCGAATATACAAAACAAAACTTTAAAGTTAGTAGAAAAACTGACAAGCTGGGGTCATGACTGATTAAATGAATGACACAGCTGATGGGAGGTCAGATGACGTAGGGTTATGGATTGGGTATGTACTACGTACGGCGTGCTACTACCATCAATTAGTAACATAACCAGTGAACGACTCATGTCTGGTTATTTTATAACCTGCTTTCATTGATCCATCATCCTTTGAACACGTTTTATAATCCCCGTAATTTGTAGAATGTGATACCGAAAGTAAGGAAGATACTAAATTATAATTAGAAAACGATCGACCTCGTTTAATTAAAACCTGCTTTGCCTTTAAACTGAACGGTTTATTCTACACTGGATCGAAAATTTCGCAACTTTTGTGAAATGCAAATCAGCAACACTGCAATTTGTTTGATTACCAAGAAACAGAAACATTGATGTAAACAAAACACGAACAGGATATTTTGTCACAAATATGTTGACTTAACTTATAAATGTTTGTTGTTAAAACTTTAGGATAAGTCCGGAAAACCTATGCAGGATTTGCCCCCACCTTCAGACTTAGGCGCAAGTTTTTTGTCGACGGTACATGTATAATGATCAATTTCCTAACACATTGACCTATCGTTATTTTTGTTAGACAATAAGCCAGCGTCACTGTTCACGTAATTACTCATAAACAATCTTCAAAAATAGACCATTCCTACTCCAGTACAGGTGTTTCAGGCCCGCTGACGTCACCGACACATAAACCTGTCACGGTACAGGTATGGCGGTTAGCGCATCTCTATCAACGGCCACATCCATCACAGGTATTGCTCAGGTAATCCAGATCGTCAGTGCTATCCCGCGGTACAAAACCTCAGTACAGCCTACAGGATGTGTTGGAAAATGTCTACCGTAAATAGTTTCGAACAAGTTTCTTCAAGGTAATGTGTTGGAAACTGTGATCGACCCCGTTGTGATTTGGCTATATTCCTGTTATTAGAGGCCAGTTTTGTATACACTGGTAGCCCAGGTCGCCTTATTAATATGTTAATGGACACGCCTGCTCCAGATGTCCCCTCAAGTGGAACTGGTATCGCGAACCAGGAACTTCCTTCCAACTTGGCACAGTCGCAGACGACAAGCGCCGATAAAGGTAGTTTATCCAAGAAGACGGCAAGAAAAGCCAAGAAGAAGCAGGACAAGAAAAAATTTACAACTGACTTCAACAAAATTGTTAAAAAGTTGGTTGAAGACGGCCACTTAGCTGCTGTTGGGGAGAGTGGAGTTGGGGACTTGACTCCTAGGCAGTTAAATGAACCCGAATCGAGTACTATCATCTGGTCCCCGGCCCTCGCGCGGCCAGGTAACGCGACCATGGGGCTCGAGGACAATGAACACATGCACGACTTGTTGCATTCCTTTTTGTTTGGTAGAGGGGACGATGAAGCTGGACACCCACTTATGAATTTGGCGGTAAATTCCCAGCTTCAACGTATCCCGCATAGGGATTTATCAGGATCAGACTCAACTCATTTATCTGAACAGGATTTGCTTCAAAGGAATCAAACAAGGAAGCTGTCGGATCATGTTGATAACACAACTGTGATTGTTGATTTTGTGCAAAATCCGGAGGGAAGTAATCCAAACGATATTCCGTCTGTGTCCGTAACTACTCCCACTCCCCCGGGACAGGATCCCGAGGGAGACGCATTCTCAAAGGCACCATCAGGTGTAACCCCACCTACTACAGAGCATACCTCCGTAGATGAAACTTTTCCTGAACAGGACACTGGGGGTGAGGATGATGATACCCACCCCACGGCAAATGAGAGCAGCATGGCTGGGATTAAGGATTCTAATATAAAAGAGAGTGCCATGGCCGGGAGTGTGGATTCTAATATCAATGAAAGTGCCGTGGCGGGGGGTGTTAATTCTTCTTCCAAGGTCATTGCGGTGGACGGTATCCCGGGGGAGGATCCTGAAAAAAGTATTACAATACACATTCACCATCCTCCGGCTGTGGACAAAAATAAAACAAGATCTCTCAAAAAAAAGTGGAAGAAGAAATGCAAGAGAGGTAAGTAACCCGTCCATCTCGGTAACCCAAAACCCTACACTTACTGTGTACACCCAGCCCTTAAAGTTAATGTTATGTTACCAGCAAACCATAGAAGCTAATGTAAAGTCAAACCAGAAAGCCAATGTAAAGTCAAACCATAGAAGCCAATGTAAAGTCAAACCATAGAAGCCAATGTTAAGTTAAACCATAGAATCCAATGTAAAGTCAAACCATAGCAGCCAATGTAAAGTCCAATCATAGAAGCCAATGTAAAGTCAAACCATAGAAGCCAATGTAAAGTCAAACCATAGGAGCCAATGTAAAGTCAAACCATAGAAGCTAATGTAAAGTCCAACCATAGAAGCCAATGTAAAGTCAAACCATAGAAGCCAATGTAACGTCAAACCATAGAAGCTAATGTAAAGTCAAACCATAGAAGCCAATGTAAAGTCGAACCATAGAAGCTAATGTAAAGTCAAACCATAGACGATAATGTTAAGTCAAACCATAGAAGCTAATGTAAAGTCAAACCATAGAAGCCAATGTAAAGTCAAACCATAGAAGGCAATGTAAAATCAAACCATAGAAGCCAATGTAAAGTCGAACCATAGAAGCTAATGTAAAGTCAAACCATAGAAGCCAATGTAAAGTCAAACCATAGAAGCCAATGTAAAGTCAAACCATAGAAGCCAATGTTAAGTTAAACCATAGAAGCCAATGTAAAGTCAAACCATAGAAGCCAATGTAAAGTCAAACCATAGAAGCTAATGTAAAGTCAAACCATAGCAGCCAATGTAAAGTAAAACCATAGAAGCTAATGTAAAGTCAAACCATAGAAGTCAATGTAAAGTCAAACCATAGAGGCCAATGTAAAGTCAAATTATAGACGCTAATGTAAAGTCAAACCATAGAAGCTAATGTAAAGTCAAACCATAGAAGTCAATGTTAAGTTAAACCATAGAAGCTAATGTAAAGTCAAACAATAGAAGCCAATGTAAAGTCAAACCATAGAAGCCAATGTAAAGTCAATCCATAGAAGCCAATGTAAAGTCAAACCATAGAAGTCAATGTTAAGTTAAACCATAGAAGTCAATGTTAAGTTAAACCATAGAAGCTAATGTAAAGTCAAACCATAGAAGCTAATGTAAAGTCAAACCATAGAAGCCAATGTTAAGTTAAACCATAGAAGCCAATGTAAAGTCAACCCATGGAAGGTAATGTAAAGTCAAGCCATAGAAGCCAATGTAAAGTCAAACCATAGAAGCCAATGTAAAGTCCAACCAGGAAACTGATGCATACTTGACAACATGTTGGAGATAACGCGTGCTCAAAATTAAAAGCATTGATAAAATGTGTGAGCATACCTCTAGAGACAAACTAACACTTTAAAATGACATAGATGAACTATTCTCTCGAATGAAATAATCAGATCTTACATAATAGGATTAGTTTATCAGATTCACTGGTTGAAAATGTTCAATTTTAGAATTCAAAGTCCAGAATATTCCTCCAAAATAGGGAGAGTTGGCAGTTATGCTAATGTAACGCAATGCGTTACCATGAAAGGTGTTTGTTAAGCAACGTCAAGCCATTTTTTTTTTTTTTTTTTTTTTTTTTTTTTTTTTTTTTTTTTTTTTACATGAAAGCGAAATTATGAACAGGTAAAGTTATGTCAAAACTTTAATATTAACGTTAACGTAAAGTGACCAGCCCTGGTCAGTGTTGACGTCTAGGTTGTTTGGCCATAGCTGTTATTAGGACGTAAAACACAAACAAACACAAACAACCCGGTTGGTCGTGACGTTTAGGGCGTTTGACAGTGTCCACGTAACGTCTAGAATGGGGACACCCTTGAAAAAGTGTTCTGGCTGCATCTCATTATTTGTTGAATAGGTAATGAAAATAATAACGAACAATTCACCCTGCGGAAGTCGCCGCTTCTCCATAATTATATAATTTACTACAACCCTTAAAACTGAAAATTAATAAACATAAAGTAATGTCAAACACAGCATTTGTACACTTTCAACAATAGTATCTAATGTAAAGCAACAGTAAAATCAACTATGTACACGGATTGAAAACATACTCCACAGCCACTTAAGATTATTCGAGCACTATTTTATTGTTATACATTGTATAAAGGCTATATGTCTCCAGAAAATTACTTTAAGGCGCTTAATAAACACAATCAGGAGTGTGAGGAAAACACTTACTCCATCGCATCTTGCCATGTGCGCCGTTTGGAGTCCGTATGTCTATCGGCTACAACTGCACAGACTTTACATGTATACAATTTCGTTTTAGCAAATAATTGTCAACAGAGGTCAAGTTTCTTGGTCGTAATACCCAACACAAACCATGTAATAATTCTCCTTACATCAGAATGGAGCTGGCATAAATGTAAAAGATACTTGGTTGTAATTTTCTGCCAAGATCATGTAGCATTTCTGTTGATCAGGATGGGGTTGGCAACAAAGGTCAAGGACATATCCACATCCCACCGTCTGTGGGATTCGAACCTCCAACTTTGCGGTCAATGGACTGGCATACTACATATGTGACAACTATACCTTTCTGTCCCTGTAATCACATGTGCCTTTCTGCCAGGCACAGTTCTGGTTTTTGGGTTTAATTTGTTATTCATGTGTTATGTATTACTAAATATTCTTAAGGTTTTAAATTTATATTAAACGCTTTATTTTGTTTCCATATTAACGTTAATTTAGCCAATTTGATAGAGAATATGATAAGTCAATACATATGTATCGACATACACAAAGAAGAATAGTCAGTCTGTATGTCTATCTTTTGATGGCGATTTGTGGAATCGTGCCAGAACAAAACAAAAGAACGATTTTGTAAACCTTTTCGAAATAACACTCAACAATTACTGTTTACATTCGAGTCTTTTTAAGAATGTTTCGAATAAATATATCTGGGATACGTGTATATATATATGTATAAAGACGCTAATATACAGTATATGATCGTAGCTGGTAGCTGTTTTATGATGATTTGATAGCGTTACCTATAAACGTCTATAAATACAAGCGGACATCATGTCTACTTTGACAGATCGTACCCTCCCGTGTTACTCAGTCCAATCGCGCGTACATTCCCTGAATACCGACCCCGAGTGTGTCACAGGCCACTCTCTTACCAGCACTACTTACGTCCTAACACTTACTCAGATGTAATCTTACGTAGACGTACTGGCCTAACACATCAGCAATTGTAATTCTGCAGTTTTAATAATACTGGAATTCAGTTCACGCTAACAATGTATACATAATCTGATAAATGCTCGTGTATTAATACCATATCCGCATTTTATATATGGTTTACAAATATATTGCAATGCCTTCCTGACAGCAAAGACGCCAACGTAAACACCATTTGAAACAATACCGAACTCAGACGGGATCTTATTACAAACCAGTAAATCCTGTAATTTTCGTTTACGAATTAATGCATTTGCTGTTCTGTCGTTCATAAACAGTGTTTATTAGTTAAAACACGTCGCCTTTAATTGACAATGTTTAATGTATTTATACATAATATGTACTCTGGAGCTTTCAGACATATACATGTACTTGGCCCGATCATTATATCTAACCAGTGTAAGACCAAGATGAGCAAATAACGGCCATGTTGTTAAATATATACAACTCCAATTATTCCAGTCTATAATCCATATAATTATGTCTACGAGAATTATCCTTTGGTTGTCTAGCCCGGGGCCACGGGTAATAGCGTACGTCCTCGGGGTTACACGAAGAACATTACGCCCTCGGCTCTGTAGTGTTTGTCAACATTACGTACTTTGGTGTTCGCCTTACGTTAGTGCGAGCTATGGTGTTATCTAATTATACGCCACCAGAACGCTCCGACAAACGAGTTAATGTCGCTGTCCATCACTATCTTAGCTCATTTGCATATCCTTTCAACTTTCTGTTTAAATAAAATCATAATAGTGTTGATTATGGTAAAAGACAACATTACGTTACGTTTGGAAACGTTTCTATTGTATTTTACCGAAATGGAAACGATCTGGTTCGAGAAAATGTTTGTGGGTGGCCAACGCATTCATCTGCCGGACAATCATAGATGCTTAAATCGTCATGGAAACGTTTTGGTTCATTCAAACGTTACTAGAGCAGTGCAAGCATGTTCGTGTTAACGTTACTGCCATTACTTAATCGGTTGCCGATGTTTACGACCATCACCCACTACAAATCCGTAACCTTTGACCCCAAGCTATACCACTAACAGCTAGTAGTATGAACTATCTACAAATCCGGATGTAAACGGATCTAGATTACAAAGAGAGAGGTTATCCTATTAGACGTATCGTATCGGTTTACTTCAAGGTTGCAATGTATAAGTCGAAAGACTCATGCTATGCCCAGAGCAGTGTACGAAGGCCATGGGTTATTACTGTGTACAAGAATATTTCTTTGGGTTTACTTTACAATTATAAAAAAGATAATACCGATGTTCCTTGGAAAAGTAAGCTTACGAAAGAAAATCCTGATCCGCCGTTTCACAATAATCTACTCTTTACTTTCGGACACTCTCTTGAAAATCTTTCTGCTATAATAATGTTTGTAATAATTAGCTGGACACCCACTTAAGATTAATCGAGAAGAATTGTACTGTTATAAATTGTATAACGGCTACACAGTCTCCAGGAAATTACTTTAAGACGCTTTATATTCAAGGGATAACAGACTGTATTACAACGCAATCATGAGTGTGAGGAAAAAGTTTACTCCAGCGCATCTTGCCATCTGCGCCGACACGTCTGTGTGGGGTAATCTGTTTGATTGGAGTCCGTATGTCTATCGGCTACAACTGCACAGACTTTATACAATTTCGTTTTAGCGATTAGTTGTCAACAGAGGTAACATTTCTTGGTCGTAATACCCAATACAAACCATGTAATAATTATCTACATCAGAATGGCAGCTGGCATAAATGTAAAAGTATTTCTTTGGGGGTACTTAACAATTATAAAAAAAGATAATACCGATGTTCCATGGAAAATTAAGCTTATGAAAGAAAATCCTGATCCGCCGTTTCACAATACTCTTTACATCCGACACCCTTTTGAAAATCTTTCTTCTATGTTTGTGATAATTAGAAAATACTCTCAGAAATAAAATGACGGAACGCGATCGGAAAACTAACTTCTCATTTGATTTTCTTGGAAACAAGCAATGACAGGTATATTTGTCATGTTTCGATATCTTAATTAATGTTTAATATAAGATAAATATAAACTAAAGACGAGCGATATGATTTATAGATCCAATTATACCATATCCGTCCCACAGGGTTGACGTCTTTAAACAACACAGTATTTATAGAAATGTGACCTGGTTTCAGTTGTGAAGTGCTTTGTGCATGGCATATTTAGTCGAGTCATCGTCAAAACAGGCCAAACCTGTAAAGTCGACAACCATTGGTGTAAATACGACCCAATGACAATCCAAGTCACATATTTTTCCGTCATAATACTGCCTGTCGTGACGTCATTTGTGGTTGCACGTCACAGATCCTCAGTTGTATATTGACGCTGCTACATCTATAACAGTAACCACCGACACAGTTACTGATCGTCTTTAATTGTACATGACCCCTCGAACGTGACATCAGATTGTCAGATAATGGACACGAAGTCGAATCATGTTAATTTAATCTGACTTAAAAGTGTAAATATTTATCAAGATCAGAAATTAAAAGATAACTGATGTTCGTTTAATTTACTTCAGTAAACATACGTAGAACTATTCTTACAAATTCATTATTAGTATAGTATATATCTTAAAAAAGTAAAGTTAAGATTTTCAGAATTAATATGAAAATATTATGCAAGTTTTGAAATATAACATTTACAACTTTACTTAAAATAAGGAATTAGAACTTTAAAAAAGGAAATACAATTTCGAAAAAATTGCAAAATTGTTTTACATACCGTTGTAGGACGGTAAATATTTACAGTTATGGTACTGGACGGTAAATATTTACAGTTATGGTACTTCAAAGGTAGCTCCGCGTGTATATATGGAAGCTGTTCATGGAAGGCTGGGGATATATGAGGATGTGCATGACATGTTGATTGATGGCGTCTGATTCAGACCACGTCATAACATCATTCACACCTGACTACGTCCGATAAGAAAATCGTTCTCGTTACATACCGGACAGCTACCTGACTGGGTGTCGGTCTTTGGAATACAGTACCAATTTAAGTGGCTACATCTATAGTACCGAATACACACAAGTCATAAACGTTTACAGTGAGACTGAGGCCATGCCCCCAGACGTCACAGACGACCCAACAGAGGGGAATAAAGAGGAGGTGAACAAAACACGAACTCTATCATACAATTCGAGGGGACCAGACAGAATACCGCGGCTCCCCCCACCCCGACCGCCATTCGGGCCCCGACCAGACTTCGGGGGACCAGGAAGAGGACCAAACTTTGTGAAAGGACACGATAGACCGTTCGTTAACAACAATACAAAGCTCCTATGTACAGGTACACATAACATATGTCGTGGATTGTTGTTGTTTTGTATCTGGTCGGGTCTTAAAGTGATAGCTTAACCATTTAGTACCTTCACTTGTCTATCACGTGATCGGCTTATATTTAGGTGGCTTAACACGCTCTTGGTACAGGTATATCAATTCTAATTCGAAAAGTTCTGGAGATGTTGTATGGTCCAAATATAAATTGATAAGAATAACTTTCTCTAGGTCGGTGGGTGATTTCTGTAGTTCCTAACTGATATAACAAGTATAATCATATTCCAGCATATTATTATTATGTCACTCGATCGAATAAATTAAATGAAAGTTTGTAGTTTAAAATACGCCAAATAACGGATATATTGAATTAAAGTTCAAATTTAGCACTTTTATCATAAAATTCTTTAAAATACAGGTATGGCCAATATTACGTCCATGTACATTATACAACTAAACTGATAAACGTGTTGTCAACAAGCATATTCCCATGAAATTGTCAACACGCTTGTTCCAGTAGCATCGCCAGCAGTCTTGTTCGTGTGGACATTTGGACAAGCTTACTTTTATAGGTTTATCGCCAAGCTTGTACCTGTAAGATTGCCAATAATATTGTTCATGTAGTGTTGTCAGCAAGCACAATTGTGATGTATGCTTTCAGACTTCGTTCTTATATCATATAAGATGGTTGTAGTTTCACGTTATATATATTCCATATCGAAGCTATAAGTTTCACCATCAGTTTCAATGAGAACGGTGGTTCCTTCACGTGCACTGTTCGTTAGTTCCTTATCAGTGGTAGCCTCAGGTGGAACTTCCGTAGCGTTCTTTGTTTTTGTGTTAATGAGTTTTATAAAATAGTACACACAATTAGGGACGGTCCATCATCCCTGAGCTATCGTGACGCCTTTCGTCACCTTTGTCACTCCGTGTGTATATTTAGCCTGATTAAGTTATCCTCCGTCTAGTCATCCTGGGGTTGATAATAACATCCTATGTGTCTGTGTGTGTGTGTGTGTGTGTATACATGTCCGTGTGTGGTGTTTGTACATATTGCACACCTCCCTTGTTGTAGTAATGTCATTATTCAGGAATCTTTTACAGTGTATTGACATAAAGAACGAATTATCGTGAATTTAATGTATGATTAAAATGCTAGTTGTCCAACGTATTCTGAACTAATTACAAAATACCTAAATTATCCTGGTTACCAGTCGAGCTAACGATTCGACGACATATCACTGTACTTCCGGTTCCTGTATCTCTCCCTTGACCCGGGCCCTGTACTGCGTGGTACCAACTAGGTAATCTTACAAGACTACTCTCGTGTTGCATAAGATACGGTCGCCCATGGCCACTGGTCACCCACTGGTCACATATCCAGTATTACAAACAGTACTACATGTATTTACAGGTAATATAATATAAATGGCTACCGGCGGGAATAGAGGTAAAGATGCATCAAACAATAAATATTTCCCCGTGTTCACGTGTGTACAGTTGAACTGATAGTACCGTGCATGCGTATTGATATTGGTAATCCGTGCAAAATTGTAATTAAGATTTTTTTTTAAACTTTTTCATATTTTCGCTCTAAAGTCAGGAAAAAACATTGTACTTACTGAAATGTAGTGGCTTAAACGGAAGTGGTTATTTTCTAATGTAATCGATTGCCTTAAATTACATTAGGTAACTGCGTTCATTATAATGACACAACTTTCAAGGCCGCTGTCATTTTTACGCAGCACCATGGAATACACAGATAAACTTACAGAGATAATTATTTGCATGCATGAAAAAAAGGCGCATACTTTAGGATAGTCTCTAACCATAGTTGTTGTTCCTTATGTGTACATTTGGGCTATTACAGTTTTTGTGAATTTCCGGTTGACTTGACAGGAACATGGTTGTAAGAATTGTTTCACTGTATTCCCGGTTCTCATCACACTACTTTGTCCATTCATTGTCCTAAACCTACAAAATGAATTACTGGGATGATATTATACTCGAAAGATAAAAAGTGCAACAAGCGACGTCACGGAACTAGTCCAGTTATTCTCGTTTGTTAAACAAAGCTATACCGATACAAGCATGTTGATGACTGTGCTAACAAGGTCCTCATGCTGTTTGATTGCCCCGGGGGGACGGGTGACTCACGTATTGTAAGTGTTTACAACAGTTGACACTGACAGGTAGATATGGGCAGGTCTACACAAACAGATTCTCTCGAACACGCGCTAGCAGAACTACAGGAATCCAAATTCTGTGACGACGATGGTAAGTCATGATCAATGCCTGTCCCAATGTGCCGATATCTTTGCTTTTGATTGTCCTTGTGTGCTGATATCTACTGATGAAAGCCTAGCCTATTTTTGTTCTGTATTATAATGTAATGGCTGCCAGTGATGACTTCTCATTCTGAAATCACGATATCTTCTCAGGTGAATTTAGCAGTGTTGTAGTTATTTCACGAAGCTGAAACCAAAGAAGCACAACATAAAAATAATATATAGAATGGTATGGTACCTCCATTGAATTATGCAAGGATTGGATTCTAATTATTCTACCGACTGTACATAAAATGAAACAGTTAAATTATGCAGAAAACTGTATTTTCATAATGTGCCCGCTGACTAGGTTCACCTATTTCATATTATTATATTAATATAATATATTTATAACATATGTAATTTAAGTGACATGTTAAGCTAGTACATTTCCGGAGGTCCAAGGATTGATATTGGTCAAGGGTTGATACGGGAAAAGATATGGACATGGCCATATCCGATAACCCTTTTCATAATAATAATAATAATAATAACTAGATTTGATGAAGATCAAAACACGGGATTTCCAACAGGAAAATGATCAAAGATATGTTCTCGAACTGACGACCGCTTTTAAATGTTTCTCTTCGCTTCCCTTTGCTTCCCTTCTCTGACAAACCTTTTTTGTAGGTTTCACTTAGTTTATTGGCCTGCATCACTTACTGGTCACCGAAAATAAACATTTAAACATACAGTGAGTAAGTTGTTCCTGGACATATTGAAGCTGACTATCATGCCTAGTCAGTTTGGAAGATGTACCTTGTTTGTGGATAACGGCAATAAGACCACAGTAAGGCGACAGTCTCTACGTAGTTTGAATGTTCTGTAACGGGTTATTGCCCTTTGAACGTGTGCTAGTCTACAGTAGCTGACTGAGTAGTGTGGGATTCCCAGTGTGCGAAATGATGTCAGAGAAAGACTGGATACATATAGGCAGCCAATGGGCTGTGTTGTAGGCGAAGGTAGTCTGTAAAAGTCATCATATAGTCCGTCCACTATGCACGTCAGGATGATGAATTGAACCTAGATTTGTGTCTATATCTGTTGGGTTTGCCATGCTAAAGAAAGGCTGGTGTTTACCCACTATAGTAGAGATGTAAACTGTCCATACTTTTAAGATTGAGAGTGCGTAGTAATTGATGTAGTATAACCAGCGTGTATTTGATGTCTTGATATAAATCAAAGTACTGAGATTACTGAAAGCACTTGACAATCGCACAAAAATTACAAAGTGGTAAATCTTCGTCATTTTTGATGCTATGACCTTGAATCTTTGGAAAAACCTTGAATAGACCTTGCTCTTTAATATTTTTAAAAAAATAAAAAATAAATAAGATTTTTATTTTTGACTATATTTGACCCAATAACGAGCCTTTGAACTTGATATTCTCTGATAACATGTCATGGAAAAAAGTTAGCCCCGACTAAGCTCTACAAGAAGTATGAAGCATTTATGCAGTACAACGATACTTTTCGAAGTTATGGTCGTTCGAATAACATTTTTAAAAACTATATTTTTAGATCTGTGACCTTGACCTTTGACATTATGATCATGAATTTGTTCGCATACCATGTGTTCCTTGTCCTCTAATAGGTACTGAGATATGAACGTTGTATCTATATTCGTACTTGAGATAGAGTGTCGACAAGATCATTTGACCCCTGTGACCTTAAATGTAGGTCAAGGACAACGATAACCCATAACTTTTATAGGGAAGGCTACATACTATGGATGTACCAAATATCAACTCTGTATGTGTCTTAATGAAGGAGAAGAAGCGTTTTGAGTAAAATGCTGGAAATTTTGAATTGTGGCGGGAAAATGAACATTTTTCAAAGTGGCATATCTTCGTCATTTTTAAAGCTATGATCATGAAACTTTGGAAATACCTTGAATAGACCTTGTTCTTTAATATTTTAACAAAAAATAAAAAAAAAATATGATTTTTATTTTTGACCTATATTTGAACTTGATATTCTCTGATAACATGTCATGGAAAAAAGTTAGCCCCGACTAAGCTCTACAAGAAGTAGGAAGCGTTTATCTAGTACAACGATACCTTTCGAAGTTATGGTCGTTCGAAAAGCGTTTTTAAAAAACTCTATTTTTAGATCTGTGACCTTGACCTTTGACATTATGATCATGAATTTGTTCGCATACCATGCGTTTCTTGTCTTCTGATACGTACTGAAATATGAACGTTGTATCTATATTCGTACTTGAGATAGAGTATCCACAAGATCATTTGACCCCTGTGGCCTTGAATGTAGGTCAAGGTCAATGATATGTGTTATTTTTGTAGGCAAAGCTACATACTATGGATGTACCAAATATTAACTCTGTATGTGTCTTAATGAGTAAAGAAGCGTTTTGAGTAAAATGCTGGAAATTTTGAAGTTTGGCGGGAAAACGAATTTTTCAAAGTGGCATATCTTCGTCATTTTTGAAGCTACGACTTTGAAATTTTTCACGTATACCTCTATTAGAACATGCCCTTTAAGATGAAATAAAAATATAACTCATTTTGAGATTTTCATTTTTGACCTATATTTGACCCCACAGCGAGGCTTTTAACTTGACATATTCTCTGAAAACATGTCATGGGGAAAAGTTAGCCCCGACTAAGTTCTACAAGATCCACATAACGTTCATGCAAAACAACGAACGCTTATGAAGTTATGGTCGTTCTAAAAATGTTTTAAAAGATCGATTTTTAGATCTGTGACTTTGACCTTGACCTTTGACATTATGATCATGAGTTTGTTCGCACTGTATGTTTCAGTTGTACGCTACCACATACTGAAATATGAACGTGACATCTTTATTTGTTCTTGAGATAGAGTGTCCACAAGAATTCTGGAAATAAGAATAATAATAAGAAAAAACATAACAATAACAATAGGTATTTCCATCCGAAATGGAAATCCCTAATAATAATTCGAGGTTCTTATATACCGCGTTATCACGACCTAGTTCGTAGGTCGTCTCAAAGCGGTTCACAAATTTTTATCCGTGGTTATATGGCCTTTGCAACCAGCCAATACCTTTATCAACTCCCTGTGGAGCATTTCGGCGCTAACCGCTAGCATTCAACAATTCTAGCACTGCCCAACCACGTACTCATTTACAGCTGAGTAGACTGGAACAAGCGGAGTAAAGTATCCTGTTCAAAGATACAACACAGTGCCGTGACCTGAATCGAACCCGCAACCCTTCGGTCACAAGCCCGGCGTCCTACCGTGCTTCCTAAATTTATAAAAAATACACATTGTAACTATTTTATTACAACATCAAAATTGTTGTTGAATAGCACAATTTAAGCGCAACTGAGGCGTGTGTTTCTTTCCTTAAATGTGTTAACGCGGAAGATAAGATATGGTGCGCGCCGGGCGGTAGAGCTGATATACAACTACCAGTATCAAATGAGCAAAATAACCCATATTATGGACAAGAATAGGAATGAAACGAGTCTAACATATTTTTTTTTCAATTAAGCGAGTCTTTGGCGAGCTAAAATAAAGAATTCGTGACTACGAGTTGCATAAATTTCATATGAAATGAAAACGAGTGTAAGATCCTTTTTATAACATAATCAAGATTTGTGGCATTTATTCGTGTAAAACGACAATTTTAATGCAACCTTAATATGTAAAAGGCCGCCATTTTGACTCAAGTGCGTAAGTCTGTGACATCATGTACATGTCCTCGTCGTGACGTCACAATTGAAACTATTGAAACTTTCAACCAATCACAGTGCTGAAAGGTCATTTTACATGGGTTAATACGCAAAAAAAATATGACATTAGTATGTTCACTGGATAACGCAGTACATTATGTGATAAATGTATTTACTTATTGTGTTTCAGACTACTATAACATACCACAGGGACGTCAGTGCTGTCTTAAGGCTGTCCGCTGTTTAGACCAGCTACCCGATATATTGGAGGAGATAGACGACTTTGATGACACACACACCAATAAGTTGTTGGTTTGCAGGTACGTAACATTCTGTTGTATGTCTACATGAACGTCACATCCGGTTGTATGTCTACATGTACGTCACATCATGTTGTATGTCTACAGGTACGTCACATCCTGCTATATGTCTTCAGGTACGTCACATCCTGTTGTATGTCTACGTGTACAGTACGTCACATCCTGTCGTTTGTCTGCAGGTACATCACATCATGTTGTATGTATACAGGTACGTCACATCCTGTTGTATGTCTACAGATACGACACATCATGTTGTATGTCTGCACGTACGTCACATCATGTTGTATGTCTGCACGTACGTCACATATGTTGTATGTCTACAGGTACGTCACATCCTGTTGTATGTCTACAGGTACATCACATATGTTGTATGTCTGCACGTACGTCACATATGTTGTATGTCTGCAGGTACATCACATCATGTTGTATGTCTACAGGTACGTCACATCCTGTTGTATGTCTACAGGTACGTCACATCATGTTGTATGTCTACAGGTACATCACATATGTTGTATGTCTGCACGTACGTCACATATGTTGTATGTCTGCACGTACGTCACATCCGGTTGTATGTATACAGGTACGTCACATCATGTTGTATGTCTACAGGTACGTCACATATGTTGTATGTCTTGTACGTCACATCCGGTTGTATGTATACCGGTACGTCACATCATGTTGTATGTCTGCACGTACGTCACATCATGTTGTATGTCTGCCCGTACGACACATCATGTTGTATGTCTGCACGTACGTAACATCCTGTTGTATGTCTACAGGTAAGTAACATCATGTTGTATGTCTGCACGTACGTAACATCCTGTTGTATGTCTACAGGTACGTCACATCATGTTGTATGTCTTAAGGTACGTCACATCATGTCGTACAGTGCATTACTATAGATAGTATCTCCTGGATACCATTCGCTATATCTGCATGCTGAATCGCCATGTAGTCCAGCTACCTGCGCTGAAAATGCACATCAAACGAATTGTAAAAGAATTATTTTTCACCATGATAAGTCAATATAAATATAAAACATGTATCAGGAAAGAATGATTGTAACACCATTTTTGGGTACAAGGAAATACGGGAAACATTTCTGACCATATTTGAAGTGCTAATTCTACCTACTGTATAACACTGGGTAAGGTAAAATTCTTTTGCAATTAGAGTTTGATGCTAAACCGTAAATTGACTTGACTGATGTCAGCTATGTATATTTTTGTTCAGTTTACACAGTTAAAGTTCTTTGAAGTCATGTCAAAACCCGTGCACTAAGAAGGCTGACATACCGTTTGTAACACGAAATGTCGGTCAGATAAGACAAAGTGTCGGTTCTGTTTTCGTTTGTGAAAATTGACATTGCGATAAAATTTGTATTTCGCGATATATCAGAGTCGTCAAGGATCCCACACATGACAGACCCCACACATGACAGGCTCCTCATGAGCATTACTACTGTGCACTACATTCAACTTGTACATCCCAACGGCGTAGCCATCACACATGACAGACCCCACACATGACAGGCTCCTCATGAGCATTACTACTGTACAATACATTCAACTTGTACATCCCAACGGCGTAGCCATCACACATGACAGACCCCACACATGACAGGCTCCTCATGAGCATTACTACTGTACAATACATTCAACTTGTACATCCCAACGGCGTAGCCATCACACATGACAGACCCCACACATGACAGGCTCCTCATGAGCATTACTACTGTACAATACATTCAACTTGTACATCCCAACGGCGTAGCCATCACACATGACAGACCCCACACATGACAGGCTCCTCATGAGCATTACTACTGTACAATACATTCAACTTGTACATCCCAACGGCGTAGCCATCACACATGACAGACCCCACACATGACAGGCTCCTCATGAGCATTACTACTGTACAATACATTCAACTTGTACATCCCAACGGCGTAGCCATCACACATGACAGACCCCACACATGACAGGCTCCTCATGAGCATTACTACTGTACAATACATTCAACTTGTACATCCCAACGGCGTAGCCATCACACATGACAGACCCCACACATGACAGGCTCCTCATGAGCATTACTACTGTACAATACATTCAACTTGTACATCCCAACGGCGTAGCCATCACACATGACAGACCCCACACATGACAGGCTCCTCATGAGCATTACTACTGTACAATACATTCAACTTGTACATCCCAACGGCGTAGCCATCACACATGACAGACCCCACACATGACAGGCTCCTCATGAGCATTACTACTGTACAATACATTCAACTTGTACATCCCAACGGCGTAGCCATCACACATGACAGACCCCACACATGACAGGCTCCTCATGAGCATTACTACTGTACAATACATTCAACTTGTACATCCCAACGGCGTAGCCATCACACATGACAGACCCCACACATGACAGGCTCCTCATGAGCATTACTACTGTACAATACATTCAACTTGTACATCCCAACGGCGTAGCCATCACACATGACAGACCCCACACATGACAGGCTCCTCATGAGCATTACTACTGTACAATACATTCAACTTGTACATCCCAACGGCGTAGCCATCACACATGACAGACCCCACACATGACAGGCTCCTCATGAGCATTACTACTGTACAATACATTCAACTTGTACATCCCAACGGCGTAGCCATCACACATGACAGACCCCACACATGACAGGCTCCTCATGAGCATTACTACTGTACAATACATTCAACTTGTACATCCCAACGGCGTAGCCATCACACATGACAGACCCCACACATGACAGGCTCCTCATGAGCATTACTACTGTACAATACATTCAACTTGTACATCCCAACGGCGTAGCCATCACACATGACAGACCCCACACATGACAGGCTCCTCATGAGCATTACTACTGTACAATACATTCAACTTGTACATCCCAACGGCGTAGCCATCACACATGACAGACCCCACACATGACAGGCTCCTCATGAGCATTACTACTGTACAATACATTCAACTTGTACATCCCAACGGCGTAGCCATCACACATGACAGACCCCACACATGACAGGCTCCTCATGAGCATTACTACTGTACAATACATTCAACTTGTACATCCCAACGGCGTAGCCATCACACATGACAGACCCCACACATGACAGGCTCCTCATGAGCATTACTACTGTACAATACATTCAACTTGTACATCCCAACGGCGTAGCCATCACACATGACAGACCCCACACATGACAGGCTCCTCATGAGCATTACTACTGTACAATACATTCAACTTGTACATCCCAACGGCGTAGCCATCACACATGACAGACCCCACACATGACAGGCTCCTCATGAGCATTACTACTGTACAATACATTCAACTTGTACATCCCAACGGCGTAGCCATCACACATGACAGACCCCACACATGACAGGCTCCTCATGAGCATTACTACTGTACAATACATTCAACTTGTACATCCCAACGGCGTAGCCATCACACATGACAGACCCCACACATGACAGGCTCCTCATGAGCATTACTACTGTACAATACATTCAACTTGTACATCCCAACGGCGTAGCCATCACACATGACAGACCCCACACATGACAGGCTCCTCATGAGCATTACTACTGTACAATACATTCAACTTGTACATCCCAACGGCGTAGCCATCACACATGACAGACCCCACACATGACAGGCTCCTCATGAGCATTACTACTGTACAATACATTCAACTTGTACATCCCAACGGCGTAGCCATCACACATGACAGACCCCACACATGACAGGCTCCTCATGAGCATTACTACTGTACAATACATTCAACTTGTACATCCCAACGGCGTAGCCATCACACATGACAGACCCCACACATGACAGGCTCCTCATGAGCATTACTACTGTACAATACATTCAACTTGTACATCCCAACGGCGTAGCCATCACACATGACAGACCCCACACATGACAGGCTCCTCATGAGCATTACTACTGTACAATACATTCAACTTGTACATCCCAACGGCGTAGCCATCACACATGACAGACCCCACACATGACAGGCTCCTCATGAGCATTACTACTGTACAATACATTCAACTTGTACATCCCAACGGCGTAGCCATCACACATGACAGACCCCACACATGACAGGCTCCTCATGAGCATTACTACTGTACAATACATTCAACTTGTACATCCCAACGGCGTAGCCATCACACATGACAGACCCCACACATGACAGGCTCCTCATGAGCATTACTACTGTACAATACATTCAACTTGTACATCCCAACGGCGTAGCCATCACACATGACAGACCCCACACATGACAGGCTCCTCATGAGCATTACTACTGTACAATACATTCAACTTGTACATCCCAACGGCGTAGCCATCACACATGACAGACCCCACACATGACAGGCTCCTCATGAGCATTACTACTGTACAATACATTCAACTTGTACATCCCAACGGCGTAGCCATCACACATGACAGACCCCACACATGACAGGCTCCTCATGAGCATTACTACTGTACAATACATTCAACTTGTACATCCCAACGGCGTAGCCATCACACATGACAGACCCCACACATGACAGGCTCCTCATGAGCATTACTACTGTACAATACATTCAACTTGTACATCCCAACGGCGTAGCCATCACACATGACAGACCCCACACATGACAGGCTCCTCATGAGCATTACTACTGTACAATACATTCAACTTGTACATCCCAACGGCGTAGCCATCACACATGACAGACCCCACACATGACAGGCTCCTCATGAGCATTACTACTGTACAATACATTCAACTTGTACATCCCAACGGCGTAGCCATCACACATGACAGACCCCACACATGACAGGCTCCTCATGAGCATTACTACTGTACAATACATTCAACTTGTACATCCCAACGGCGTAGCCATCACACATGACAGACCCCACACATGACAGGCTCCTCATGAGCATTACTACTGTACAATACATTCAACTTGTACATCCCAACGGCGTAGCCATCACACATGACAGACCCCACACATGACAGGCTCCTCATGAGCATTACTACTGTACAATACATTCAACTTGTACATCCCAACGGCGTAGCCATCACACATGACAGACCCCACACATGACAGGCTCCTCATGAGCATTACTACTGTACAATACATTCAACTTGTACATCCCAACGGCGTAGCCATCACACATGACAGACCCCACACATGACAGGCTCCTCATGAGCATTACTACTGTACAATACATTCAACTTGTACATCCCAACGGCGTAGCCATCACACATGACAGACCCCACACATGACAGGCTCCTCATGAGCATTACTACTGTACAATACATTCAACTTGTACATCCCAACGGCGTAGCCATCACACATGACAGACCCCACACATGACAGGCTCCTCATGAGCATTACTACTGTACAATACATTCAACTTGTACATCCCAACGGCGTAGCCATCACACATGACAGACCCCACACATGACAGGCTCCTCATGAGCATTACTACTGTACAATACATTCAACTTGTACATCCCAACGGCGTAGCCATCACACATGACAGACCCCACACATGACAGGCTCCTCATGAGCATTACTACTGTACAATACATTCAACTTGTACATCCCAACGGCGTAGCCATCACACATGACAGACCCCACACATGACAGGCTCCTCATGAGCATTACTACTGTACAATACATTCAACTTGTACATCCCAACGGCGTAGCCATCACACATGACAGACCCCACACATGACAGGCTCCTCATGAGCATTACTACTGTACAATACATTCAACTTGTACATCCCAACGGCGTAGCCATCACACATGACAGACCCCACACATGACAGGCTCCTCATGAGCATTACTACTGTACAATACATTCAACTTGTACATCCCAACGGCGTAGCGATCACACATGGGCTTTATTCGCTCCTTACAGCCACTTCTCTTTTCTAACTCTCTTGCATCCCTGCTATTTTTCCCCAAGTATTATTGCACCAGAAGTCAATGCCGTACTTAGACTGACTAATGATTGAGTGTAAGGAGACGAACTAATATAAGTACCAAGTACATTCTTGGCTTGACAAAGAAAACAGACTTTTTCGAAAGCTCGCAAAACGAGTTTCCAAGTCCTGTTTGTACTCAAAACAAACATAGCCTTTATTACTTGATTTCGAATCCTTGTTTATATTTATAATTTGTATTACTTCAACATATTGACAATACAATAGAATTTAAACTAAGGCCAAACTTATGTATGTATGATAACAGCATTATGTAGTAAAACCTTAACATATATGTTTAAAACATTTTTTAAACGAACCACGTGTGTAACATAGGAAATACCTCTACACAATAAAGAACATGTTTATACAATTATTACAAAATTAAGAGAATATTCACAAAAAAACCCCCACAAAAAAATGCTCATTATGATATCGAAGTGGTCTGGGTCAACAAATACAAATATCAGGAGGAAGATAAGACAAATTCGTGCAAAAATAAATAAATAACGGTAAATAAATATATATTTATGTTTAAAACACCATTAGAAGCCGTAAGTTTTTCATTGATGCCCTGCTCGTGAGACAGCAACTAATCGTTATCGTTCTGGGTGAGATAAGGGGAGGTAACTCGAATACGTGATACTAACGTTTAACATTGACATTTCAGCCACGTCCAGACCTCCCTGACCTGTCTGAGTACGACCCTCAAACAGAAGCAGTGCCGAAATACAGCCAAGGACATCAATGCCAAATTCAAACCACAACTTTCCGCAATTACTAAATTTTTCGACCCAAAGTGCATCAATACCGGTAAGTTATTATACAGTTAAAGTATGGGGTTGACAGATATAGCAAGGTTCTGGTGTCCCGAGACCAGGTCTATTTCCCGAGGCGCGCGTCGCTTCCTAGTTCGGTAACAAGCTCCGCCTGATTGGCTCGGCGGAAACACCCGAGTGTAGGTGTGTTTTAGTTCTCAGACTAACACACAGGACTAAAACACATACAGGCAAAAGTGAGGATATATTCGATTTAACTAATTACTTTTATACTGGGTAAATACAGTAGAGGTATAATAAATAGGCAATACCACACATATGTGTTGATCTGAGTATTCGGATCGCATGAGTTTGTGGTGGCGGAGGAATATATCACGAGTGCGCTTCGCACGAGTGATATATTCCCTCCGCGCCACAAACGAGTGCGATCCGAATACTCAGATCAACACATATGTGTGGTTTTGCTTTTATCACATGACTTAACCCTATTGTAGCCTTGGTAATTAGGAATTTTATCTGATATGACTAAATGCACATTTTATGTTTTTCCTCTTTTTGTCGTTTTCCATCATCACACAGGTCGACGCAATGCCAGTTTTTTTTTATAAGAAACTTGTGTTTTATTAAAAAAAACGGCATTCTCTTGGTTTTTTTTATGATAATGTATTTCTTTTATTTTTATTTAATACATTCTTTGTATAATTAATGTGTTGTTTTGATAATTCTGAGATATAGAAAACAAATTCTTAAAAAAAATCATTGCATGGCTTTAAAAAAAGTCATTGCATGGTTCACAGGACCTGTGAATGATAAGAGACTTTTTGAGACTGAATTGTACCTTTGGGTGTACAACATTTTAAATATTAATGGTTAAATACAAAATAACAAAGAATAATTAAAATGCAACACATTTAATGGCAGAAAGTTATGTGTATTCATGTAAGTTTAAATGTCGGTCATTGCAAATTCTCCCAAAGTCTCGCAACGTCACAGCACGCGCTGAGTCTGAGTGACGTCACACGCCAAGGTCGGAAAACACAAGAAATCTAGATAAAATCTTCATCATCTGAGTCAACAATTGGCAGTATTCGTTGGTATTTCGTTGGAGGTGATGAATGTGATGTTGTACGCGACTGTGACGATATTTGGAAGTTTATGTTTAATACAAATACCAGGCTATTTTTAGCGGTGTCAGTAGAGGGAATTCCCCGGGTAGTTCCGGCTACTGTGGTGATACAGGATCTTGTATCGCACGTGTGATACAAGCAGACAGAAAACACACCTGACAAAATGGAGTATTACTATCGTAAGATTGCATAGGCATGTGATAAATTGTAATAATACATTGCGACCTACGTTAAAGATTGAAAATGAAAATGATAAGAATTAAAGATATACTAAGATTTCATATAATTTCTTATGAATATGTCTTATTTCCCAAACACACTTTATCGAATTCAACACGTGTCTTGTAACCAACTTTGAATTAGTCTAAGAGTACACAATTGCACTTACTTTGACATTGGCTTTGCAGGACAGGAGACGACAACTCTACCAGCACGGGGTGAAGGTCAGAGTGGGTCTGGTGGCGGCGGTACCCACATAAATGCTGCTATCATTGGCGCTAGTGTTGGTGGTTTCATCCTTGTAGGGGTTCTCCTTCTTATTGTCCTCTTCATGAAACGGAGAAAGCCAAACAGAGGGTAAGTTATGCTTAGAGTGTCCATGGTACATTATGTATAGATAACTATCCTTTCCAGACGTACAGAACCTTTCAGATTAATGTAAAATTGTATGATGTTTATTAGACGGTTAGTTTCTGGTCTCTCGCATAATTGGGAACTTTTTACTTGGTTTTCTCAGCTTTGGGGAAATTGAAGGTCAGACCTGACCAAGTTCGGTTTTCAAAATGTTCTCTTCTTAACTTAACGCTTTCCTTGTTGGAAACAAGAAGTTGTGAAAAAAATGTTAGTTGCGATATTTCCTGAAGCCTGTTGCAGCCACAGGAACATGAGAATTTGTCACAGCTATATTCGGACCTAAACTGAGGTGTTCAGAGTGATTTTGCTCGTTTGGGGGTTTAGATTATTTACATATCATCATTAGAGCCTGGAGGTGGCATTTTTACCGAAAATTGATCTAAACCCATAAAACGTGTAAAACATAATCTGAACACTTCAGTTTAAGTCCAAATATATAAATAGCTGTAACAAATTATCAAGGCCGTAAGGTTGCACCCACTTCAATAAAGTCGAACCTCGTTAATCAAGACATACCTAATCTGCTTGTCCTCTGGTCTGGTGTTAGGGCCAGAGGAAACTCGGGCTACTCTCCAACAACCATTAAATAATACAGATTGTTCATTTATCCAGTCTGTGTTTTAGGGGTCCCAATAATAACATTATGCCCGGGAAAAGGTGGTTCCTGGACGTGTACGTGTCCCTCCTTACACGACCGAAGTGACGACCAAACATCCAAGTATACCAATCCGATGACACGAATTTGATTTTTTTACGATGAATGGCAATTAAACGGTAACCTTCTGATGCCTACTTTCAGCCAATCAAAGAAGACTTCCCGGGACAATGACGTGAATGATAAACGTGAATCTTCTCGCTACAAGGACATGGAGTTTGAGCGCGTCCACAGAAAGCACTCAGACGTGTATGCAGAAATTGACGAGCGTTCCGTAAGTAGTTGTTGGTGTCTGGTAAAATAAACAAATCTACAATCTGTGCCGAACGAAAAAAATATCGATGAATGTTTGAAAAAAACTATCTTAACTTGTTTCTCGGTCCTGTTTGCTAATGATAGCTTTCGATAGTCAACAAACGTTATAAGCAGTAAAGGTGAATTTTAAATTACATTTTTTCCCCTTATCGACAACGTTATAACGACCTTACACAATGAAGTATCAGTTAATTCATATAATTTTATAATGCATTTGTTACATTTTAAGATGCATTCATTTCGAAATCCGGAGATGAATGGTCACCTTGAGCCAGAGGGGGACCGACCCCTACCATCAGCTCCCCCTAACGGGACGGTTCCTGTGGATCACCATGGCTACCTTACTCCCCAGATCCGGAAGGACAGTGCTCCGGTCCTCGAGGAGGCTACGGGTGGCTATACCGTACTACAGGATTCCAAAGACGGGACGGTTTCGTACACAACCCTTCGACCGACCGAAACAGATGACGACGCTGACTACATTTCTCCAGACGAGGACGCCGCCTCACCAAAGCGACGAAGTGTGCCAGGGTCGCAGGTCAGCACGCCCCAGCCGACACCAAAACCAAGGCAACCATCCACAGGGGACGAACCTTATCATGCATACTTCATACTGGAGAAGGAGAATGTTGAACACGTGTAGCTGAAGTTAAAATTCGACTATAAACTTGTTGTTAACCTTTACATGTGGATAACTTCAAGCATGCTTTTATTTGTTAGGTATACATACATAATGAAGGACCTCAAGCTCGTCTATATATCATTATATACAGCGTGCGTAGACTTTCTTCTCAAAAATCGAAGAATTGGAGCATGTGTACATTCTTTCATATACATTCATTGCGGGTCGACTTCATGTAATGCATTCACGAGCAACTAGATGGGGAACTCTGAACCTTCCTTGTTTGTGTATATAGAGGACTTCGATCGTGAGCATGCGTATTTCGTTACGTGTACATTAACCACGGAAAGAGTTGTTTCGTAGGTATGCCACCTTAGTTTCGTATACATTCATTCTTCCACGATTTGGAGCTCGTTCAGATTTGTTAGTTAATCATTCACCATTGAGGGAGATTTTCCAGTTCCTGTAGACTTGTTACATTTTATGTAAACATTCAATCTTGATGAAGGGCGTCATTACGTGTAAAAAGACTTGTTTAAATGCAGTCATCTTTGATGGATGACTTTAGCACAAGCAGACTTATATAAAAACGGGACATACAATTACCATTGATGGGGAACTTAAAGCAGGTGTAAGGATAGACTTGTTTCGTATGCATAAACTCTGCAGGGAGGTTCCCACACCAATGGCGGACTTCAACCACGTGCGTATTTGTAACGTGTACATTCACTGCACGAGACTTGATGAAGGACGTCGAGTACGTGTAAAAGACTTGTTCCGTATACCTACATCCTTGAAGGAGAATTTAAGCACGTGTAGACAGTTTGAATATATTATTCAATCATGATTGGTTGATGACTTTAAGCACGTGTAGACAGTTTGAATATATTATTCAATCATGATTGGTTGATGACTTTGAGCACGTGTATATTTGTCAGTATATGAACGGTGTATGATGATAAACATCATAAAGGTAGACATTTTATTTAAACCTTTGCTAATTTAAGTATGTGCCGTTAAATCAACAATAAGTTAGCGACCAAACAGTCTAGTCATCCAAAATTTACTGTATAATAGTCTAGCTAATTGCAAAATTTCAAGATAACAATACTTGTGCTTCATTGTTTGGAAGGAGTATTATATTTATTGTTGATTATTGATGTTGCTAAATATAGTCTTTCTAGCAATCAAGAGACGAAAATAGTAACTTTGGATTCAAAAACATATTTTTTTTTAGTATTTTGTTATAAATAAACGGAAAATACAAAATACTGTTGTTTGTTGTGAATATCAAGCTGGTATTGAAAAGTATTGAATAAAAATAACTATGGGCTATAATTACCCTTGACAGATGGACACTGACATTACACCATAAATATAAACCCACATAGTTTTAGTACAAGGCGAGCTAGAACTGGTCATCTAATACATGACAGTCATACAGAGAGGAAACAGACTACAAGAAAGATTTTAATAATTAGAACAGAATCCTTTCCGATACACAAAAATGCATATCGTATGCTCTGTGCAGAGAGATAAGAGAGGTAACCCCCGGAGTATCGAAGATGTTTCCAGAATTAACCTGAATATTTGTCGATATCCAGTCCTAGATTATTTCAGTGCATAGTTCACTTGAAATCATCCTGACTGTTCAACAGTCAACAAACTTTTCTATTCAACAGTTTGAATTAAATTTTACTGATTATTTGTACATTGGAAGTAAAACTAAACTATGTTTGCAGAATTTGTGTTTTATTTTCAATCAACCAGTAGCCTTAGGCTGCTACACATATTTTTGTCAAGTTTTTATTTTTAGTAGCATAAATTCATAAATTTGAAAAATTGAATATGTGTTTTCACTTGAATAAAAGATTATATCATATCTAGGATATTTTGTATTTGTTTAGTACAAAATAAGGAAAATCTTTTTTTCCCCCCATTCGAACAGACCTTGTAACATAAAGGGGAATACAACTTTCAAGCTGACATTAAACAACCGTATTACCACAACCAACGGTGAACAAGTTCATGGTAACAACTCGAAATGTCAAAAGTTCAGAGGATCCCCCTCGAAGTGAAACTGTCTCGTCTTCCGAGGCTATACTCAAAATAAGGAGTCATTCATAAATAATAGTAATGTTACATGTGTTGAGGGTTTAGATCAAATTTCGGAAAAAATGCCACCACACGACTCCTATAATCTATAACATCATTGGGGCGACATTTTTACCGAAATGTAGCTGCGACAATCTTTCAGGTCCCTGTGAGTTGGAGGTAGGCTAGCACTAAGCAAGCTTGATAACCAAGGTAACCCTACTCATTCATTTTCCAATTGTTCGAAAGTCGAAATACTAGCTAATAACGCTTCTCCATTACAATCTTTCTGAATACCCATTAATGATAAGGATACGGACCTTTGCCTCGTTTGTATTGGATTCCGAAATTTCACCAGAATCCTTATCAATAACATTTTATCACCGGCTCATCTTGTTACTTAACCAAGATATAATGCAAACTTAGTTCCTTGTTATCAAGGTTACAATCGCATTGTGACTCTATATACTCAGTAAGTGGAATACATGTAATTGGATTTACAACATTCTATCATATTCTTGAACATCCTCTTCTTAAAAATTGACAATGATATTCCGTCTTTTCGTATTGCAGAGTTATCTGCTCTTGTGAGCAGGTATTGATTGTTAGGTCATTTGTTTGTGAGAGTAACTTCATCAATTTTTGAGAAAACGACGTAATTTTCTCACACAAACTAATGACGCAACAATCAATACCTGCTCACAAGAGCAGATAACTCTGCAATACGCAAAGACAGAATACATACAAGCAGTTTGACAACGTAAATTGTGACAGAAGGTTATCTAGCATGTAAGCAGAAATCATTTGAATTTATTATTAAATACAATTTTTAAACCATAACTTTGATATAGTGTTGGATTCAAGTAATTTTTATGAAATAATGATTCTAAAATATGAAATGATGATAAAATAGAAATATGCAGATTTCACAAGAACATAATACAGGTAATATTTATCTTGTTTTATTTTCAATCATGCCACTAAAACAGAAACAGGAATTGAACCAAATGATTTTCTTCTCTAAGGAGGGCGTCTTCATCAATCACTGGTATCCCAATTATCACCATACTGGTTCTTCCCTACAAAACAGTAACACAAAAACTTACTAAAGACTAACAGGGTTCAGTGTATAACAGTAGAATATTAAACATTAAAATACATAACCTTACAGTAGAATATATAACATTACAATATATAACATTACAGTATATATAACATTACAATATTTAACATTACAATATATAACATTACAGTAGAATATATAACAATACAATGTATAACATTACAATATATAACATTACAGTATATAACATTACAATGTATAACATTACAGTATATAACATTACAATATATAACATTACAGCATATAACATTACAGTAGAATATATAAGATTACAATATATAACATTACAATATACAACATTACGGTATATAATATTACAGTAGAATATATAAGATTACAATATATAACATTACAATATATAACATTACAGTATATAATATAACATTACAATATATAACATTCCAATATACAACATTACAGAAGAATACATAACATTACAATATATAACATTACAGTATATAACATTACAGTAGCATATATAAGATTACAATATATAACATTACAATATATAACATTACAGTAGAATATATAAGATTACAACACATAACATTACAATACATTACATTACAGTATATAACATTACAGTAGCATATATAAGATTACAATATATAACATAACAATATATAACATTACAGTATATAACATTACAGTAGAATATATAAGATTACAATATACATTATTACAGTATATAACATTACAGTATATAACATTACAATGTATAACATTACAGTAGAATATATAACATTAAAATACATAACATTACAGTAGAATATATAACATAACAATATATAACATTACAATATATAACATTACAGTATATAATATTACAGTAGCATATATAAGATTACAATATATAACATTACAATATATAACATTACAGTAGAATATAAAACATACCACAGTAAAATATATAACATGAAAATTTTAACGTAATAACTGAAACCTTATAATAAGAAATAACACCATGTTCAGTTTAACCTGTCTAATCTGACATCTTTAAGGACACAACATATTGGTCAAATTGACTGGTCTAATTTGACACCCAGTAGGAAACAACAACATGGTCAGATTAACTTGTCTAACCTGACACCCTGTAGGAAACAACACCATGGACAAATTAACTTGTCTAATCTGACACCCTGTAGGAAAAAACAACACCGTGGTCAGATTAACCTACGTCAACTGTACCTATGTTTGACCTTAGTAAGCTGTACCTTTCTTTGACCTTAGTTAGCTGTACCTATGTTTGACCTTAGTTAACTGTATATACGTTTGACCTTAGATAACTGTACCTTTGTTTTACCTCAGTCAACTGTACCTATGTTTGACCTTAGTAAACTGTACCTATGTGTTAACTTAAATAACTACCTATGTTTGACCTTAGTAAGCTGTACCTATGTTTGACCTTAGTTAACTGTATATAAGTTTGACCTTAGTTAACTGTACCTTTGTTTTACCTCAGTCAACTGTACCTATGTTTGACCTTAGTTAGCTGTACCTATGTTTGACCTTAGTTAACTGTATATAAGTTTGACCTTAGTTAACTGTACCTTTGTTTTTCCTCAGTCAACTGTACCTATGTTTGACCTTAGTTAGCTGTACCTATGTTTGACCTTAGTTAACTGTACCTATGCTTGACCTTAGTTAACTGTACCTATGTTTGACCTTAGTAAACTGTACCTATGTGTTAACTTAAATAACTCCCTATGTTTGACCTTGGTTAACTGTACCTATGTTTGACCTTAGTAAAATGTACCTATGTTTGACCTTAGTTAACTGTATATACGTTTGCCCTTAGATAACTGTACCTTTGTTTTACCTCAGTCAACTGTACCTATGTTTGGCCTTAGTAAACTGTACCTATGTGTTAACTTAAGTAACTACCTATGTTTGACCTTAGTAAGCTGTTCCTATGTTTGACCTTAGTTAACTGTATATAAGTTTGACCTTAGTTAACTGTACCTGTGTTTTACCTCAGTCAACTGTACCTATGTTTGGCCTTAGTAAACTGTACCTATGTGTTAACTTAAATAACTACCTATGTTTGACCTTAGTAAACTGTACCTATGTTTGACCTTAGTTAACTGTATCTATGTTTGACATTAGTTAACCGTACCTATGTTTGACCTTAGATAACTGTACCTTTGTTTGACCTTAGATAATTGTACCTATGTGTTAACTTAAATAACTACCTATGTTTGACCTTGGTTAACTGTACCTATGTTTGACCTTGGTTAACTGTACCTATGTTTGACCTTAGATAATTGTACCTATGTTTGACCTTAGTTAACTGTACCTTTTGTTTGACCTTAGTCAACTGTACCTTTGTTTGACCTTAGTCAACTGTACCTATGTTTGACCTTAGTTAACTGTACCTATGTTTGACCTTAGTCAACTGTACCTATGTTTGACCTTAGTAAACTGTACCTATGTTTGACCTCAGTAAACTGTACCTATGTTTGACCTTATGTAACTGTACCTTTGTTTGACCTTAGATAACTGTACCTATGTTTGACATTAGTCAACTGTACCTTTGTTTGACCTTAGTTAACTGTACCTTTCTTTGACCTTAGATAACTGTACCTATGTT
Organism: Mizuhopecten yessoensis; assembly: GCF_002113885.1. Lineage (NCBI taxonomy): Eukaryota > Metazoa > Mollusca > Bivalvia > Pectinida > Pectinidae > Mizuhopecten > Mizuhopecten yessoensis. The sequence goes on from NW_018406469.1 coordinate 438,622, forward strand.
TGACCTGATGTAACTGTACCTTTGTTTAACCTTAGATAACTGTACCTATGTTTGACCGTAGTCAACTGTACCTTTGTTTGACCTTAGTCAACTGTACGTATTTTTGACCTTAGTTAACTGTACCTATGTTTGACCTTAGTCAACTGTACCTTTGTTTGACCTTAGTTAACTGTACCTTTCTTTGACCTTAGATAACTGTACCTATGTTTAACCTTATGTAACTGTACCTTTGTTTGACCTTAGATAACTGTACCTATGTTTGACCTTAGTCAACTGTACCTTTGTTTGACCTTAGTTAACTGTACCTTTGTTTGACCTTAGATATCTGTACCTATGTTTGACCTTAGTAAGCTGTACCTTTCTTTGACCTTAGTTAACTGTACCTATGTTTGACCTTATGTAACTGTACCTTTGTTTCACCTTAGTTAACTGTACCTTTGTTTGACCTTAGTTAACTGTACCTTTGTTTAACCTTAGTAAACTGTACCTATGTTTGACCTTAGTAAACTGTACCTATGTTTGACCTTAGATAATTGTACCTATGTTTGACCTTAGTTAACTGTACCTTTGCTTGACCTTAGTAAACTGTACCTATGTTTGGCCTTAGTTAACTGTACCTATGTTTGACCTTAGTTAACTGTACTTATGTTTGACCTTAGTAAACTGTATCTATGTTTGACCTTAGTAAACTGTACCTATGTTTGACATTAGTTAACTGTACCTATGTTTGACCTTAGTTAACTGTACCTATGTTTGACATTAGATAACTGTACCTATGTTTGACCTTAGTTAACTGTACCTTTGTTTGACCTGAGTTAACTGTACCTATGTTTGATCTTAGCTAACTGTACCTTTTTTTTACTTTAGTCAACTGTACCTATGTTTGACCTTAGTTAACATACCTGTGTTCGACCTTCGACCTTTGTCTGTGTCCCACTGTGGAGCTTCAAAGTCTCCTTGAGTCTGTGTGTCCTCTTGTTGAACATTTGCTCTGTATCGAGCTCGAGCCTCTTGTAATGTCATTCCTCTCGAGGTATTTTGTTGAGATGTGTTTTCTTCATACTGTCCACTTCCTGAAGTATCTGACAAATCAGAAACATGTGGATACATTATTCACAGATTTAATGATCTAAAGCCTATTTATATAGTGTATACTGATTTCAGGACAATTGTTACATTACAGCTTTTTCAGCAGTTTACACAATCTTATGGGGCCATGTATTTTTAAATAAAAAATGACAGCAAACATGTCATTGTCAGTGTCTAATAAACTATCTCAGACCAACACTTATTGTCATTGTCAGAGTCTAATGCATTATCTCAGACCAACACTTACTGTCATTGTCAGGGGCCTAATAAACTATCTCAGACCAACACTTATTGTCATTGTCAGAGTCTAATACATTATCTCAGACCAACACTTACTGTCATTGTCAGGGGAGTAATACATTATCTCAGACCAACACTTACTGTCATTGTCAGGGGCCTAATAAACTATCTCAGACCAACACTTATTGTCATTGTCAGGGTCTAATACATTATCTCAGACCAACACTTACTGTCATTGTCAGGGGAGTAATACACTATCTCAGACCAACACTTACGGTCATTGTCAGGGGACTAATACACTATCTCAGACCAACACTTACAGTCATTGTCAGGAGCCTAATACACCGTCAAAGACTGACACTTACTGTCATTGTCAGGGGACTAATACACCATCTCAGTCCAACTCTTACTGTCATTGTCAGGAGCCTAATACACTATCTCAGACCAACTCTTACTGTCATTGTCAGGAGCCTAATATACTATCTCAGACCAACTCTTACTGTCATTGTCAGGAGCCTAATACACTATCTCAGTCCAACTCTTACTGTCATTGTCAAGGGACTAATACAAAACTCAGACCAACACTTACTGTCATTGTCAGGAGCCTAATACACTATCTCAGACCAACTCTTACTGTCATTGTCAGGGGCCTTATACACTATCTCAGAACAACACTTACTGTCATTGTCAGGGGACTAATACACTATCTCAGACCAACACTTACTGTCATTGTCAGGAGCCTAATACACTGTCCAAGACTGACACTTACTGTCATTGTCAGGGGACTACTACACTATCTCAGTTCAACACTTACTGTCATTGTCAGGGGACTAATACACAACTCAGACCAACACTTACTGTCATTGTCAGGAGCCTAATACACTATCTCAGACCAACTCTTACTGTCATTGTCAGGGGCCTTATACACTATCTCAGACCAACTCTTACTGTCATTGTCAGGGGACTAATACACTATCTTAGACCAACTCTTACTGTCATAGTCAGGGGACTAATACACTATCTCAGACCAACATTTACTGTCATTGT
>NW_018406469.1:444632-448735 GCF_002113885.1 Mizuhopecten yessoensis
GTCCAAGACTGACATTTACTGTCATTGTCAGGGGACTAATACACTATCTCAGTCCAACTCTTACTGTCATTGTCAGGAGCCTAATACACTGTCCAAGACTGACACTTACTCTCATTGTTAGGAGCCTTAAACACTATCTCAGAATGACACTGTATTGTTAGGGCCTAGTACACTATCTAAGACCAACACTTACTGTCATTGTCAGGGTCTAATACACTATTTCAGACTCACACTTACTGTCATTGTCAGGGGCCTGATACACTATCCCAGACTGACACTGGGCCTGATACACTAACTCAGACCAACACCTACTGTAATTGTCAGGGGCTAATACGCTATCTCAGACTGACACTGTATTGTTAGGGCCTAATACACTAACTCAGACCAACACTTACTGTCATTGTCAGGGCCTAATACACTATTTCAGACTGACACTTACTGTCATTGTCAGGGCCCTGATACACTAACTCAGACCAACACTTACTGTCATTGTCAGGGCCTAATACACTATTTCAGACTGACACTTACTGTCATTGTCAGGGGCCTGATACTCTCAGACTGACACTGTATTGTAAGGGCCTAGTACACTATCTAAGACCAGGTCTAATACACTATCTCAGACTGACACTTACTGTCATTGTCAGGGGCCTGATACACTAACTGAGACCAACACTTACTGTAATTGTCAGGAGCCTTATACACTATCTCAGACTGACACTGTATTGTTAGGGCCTAGAACACTATATAAGACCAACACTTACTGTCATTGTCAGGTGACTAATACACTATCTATAACCAACACTTACTGTCATTGTTAGGGCCTAGTAACGTACCTCAGACCAAAACTTACTGTCATTGTCAGGAGTCTTATACACTATCTAAGACCAACACTTACTGTCATTTTCAGGGTCTAATACACTATTTCAGACTGACACTTACTGTCATTGTCAGGGTCTAATACACTATCTCAGACTGACACTGTATTGTTAGGGCCTAGTACACTATCTAAGACCAACACTTACTGTCATTGTCAGGGCCTAATACACTATTTCAGACTGACACTTACTGTCATTGTCAGGGGCCTGATACACTATCCCAGACTGACACTGGGCCTGATACACTAACTCAGACCAACACCTACTGTAATTGTCAGGGTCTAATACGCTATCTCAGACTGACACTGTATTGTTAGGCCCTAGAACACTATCTAAGACCAACACTTATTGTCATTGTCAGGGTCTAATACACTATTTCAGACTGGCACTTACTGTCATTGTCAGGGGCCTGATACTCTCAGACTGACACTGTATTGTAAGGGCCTAGTACACTATCTAAGACCAGGTCTAATACACTATCTCAGACTGACACTGTATTGTTAGGCCCTAGAACACTATCTAAGACCAACACTTACTGTCATTGTCAGGAGCCTTCTACACTATCTCAGACTGACACTGTATTGTAAGGGCCTAGTACACTATCTAAGACCAGGTCTAATACACTATCTCAGACTGACACTTACTGTCATTGTCAGGGTCTAATACACTATCTCAGACTGACACTGTATTGTTAGGGCCTAATACACTAACTCAGACCAACACTTACTGTCATTGTCAGGTGACTAATACACTATCTAAGATCACCACTTCCTGTCATTGTCAGGGGCCTGATACACTATCCCAGACTGACACTGGGCCTGATACACTAACTCAGACCAACACCTACTGTAATTGTCAGGGGCTAATACGCTATCTCAGACTGACACTGTATTGTTAGGGCCTAATACACTAACTCAGACCAACACTTACTGTCATTGTCAGGTGACTAATACACTATCTAAGATCACCACTTCCTGTCATTGTCAGGGGCCTGATACACTATCCCAGACGGACACTTACTGTCATTGTTAGGGCCTAGTACAGTACCTTAGACCAACACTTACTGTCATTGTCAGGAGCCTTCTACACTATCTCAGACTGACACTGTATTGTTAGGGCCTAATACACTAACTCAGACCAACACTTACTGTCATTGTCAGGAGCCTTCTACACTATCTCAGACTGACACTGTATTGTTAGGGCCTAGAACACTATATAAGACCAACACTTACTGTCATTGTCAGGGCCTAATACACTATTTCAGACTGACACTTACTGGCATTGTCAGGGGCCTGATACACTAACTCAGACCAACACCTACTGTAATTGTCAGGGGCTAATACGCTATCTCAGACTGACACTGTATTGTTAGGCCCTAGAACACTATCTAAGACCAACACTTACTGTCATTTTCAGGGTCTAATACACTATTTCAGACTGGCACTTACTGTCATTGTCAGGGGCCTGATACACTATCCCAGACTGACACTGGGCCTGATACACTAACTCAGACCAACATTTACTGTAATTGTCAGGGTCTAATACGCTATCTCAGACTGACACTGTATTGTTAGGGCCTAGTACAATATCTAAGACCAACACTTACTGTCATTGTCAGGAGCCTTCTACACTATCTCAGACTGACACTGTATTGTTAGGGCCTAGAACACTATATAAGACCAACACTTACTGTCATTGTCAGGGGCCTGATACACTATCCCAGACTGACACTGGGCCTGATACACTAACTCAGACCAACACTTACTGTCATTGTCAGGTGACTAATACACTATCTAAGATCACCACTTCCTGTCATTGTCAGGGGCCTGATACACTATCCCAGACTGACACTGGGCCTGATACACTAACTCAGACCAACACCTACTGTAATTGTCAGGGGCTAATACGCTATCTCAGACTGACACTGTATTGTTAGGCCCTAGAACACTATCTAAGACCAACACTTATTGTCATTGTCAGGGGCCTTTGTTAAGGCCTAGAACACTATCTAAGACCAACACTTACTGTCATTTTCAGGGTCTAATACACTATTTCAGACTCACACTTACTGTCATTGTCAGGGGCCTGATACACTAACTCTGACCAACACTTACTGTAATTGTCAGGGTCTAATACACTATCTCAGACTGACACTGTATTGTAAGGGCCTAGTACACTATCTAAGACCAACACTTACTGTCATTTTCAGGGTCTAATACACTATTTCAGACTGACACTTACTGGCATTGTCAGGGGCCTGATACACTAACTCTGACCAACACTTACTGTAATTGTCAGGGTCTAATACACTATTTCAGACTGGCACTTACTGTCATTGTCAGGGGCCTGATACACTATCCCAGACTGACACTGGGCCTGATACACTAACTCAGACCAACATTTACTGTAATTGTCAGGGTCTAATACGCTATCTCAGACTGACACTGTATTGTTAGGCCCTAGAACACTATCTAAGACCAACACTTATTGTCATTGTCAGGGGCCTTTGTTAAGGCCTAGAACACTATCTAAGAGGAGCCTAATACACTGTCCAAGACTGACATTTACTGTCATTGTCAGGGGACTAATACACTATATCAGTCCAACTCTTACTGTCATTGTCAGGAGCCTAATACACTGTCCAAGACTGACACTTACTCTCATTGTTAGGAGCCTTAAACACTATCTAAGAATGACACTGTATTGTTAGGGCCTAGTACAATATCTAAGACCAACACTTACTGTCATTGTCAGGGTCTAATACACTATTTCAGACTGACACTTACTGTCATTGTCAGGGGCCTGATACACTAACTCAGACCAACACTTACTGTCATTGTTAGGGCCTAGTACACTTTCTAAGACCAACACTTACTGTCATTGTCAGGGGCCTGATACACTATCCCAGACTGACGCTTATTGTCATTGTTAGGGCCTAGTACAGTACCTCAGACCAACACTTACTGTCATTGTCAGGGGCCTGACACACTATCTAAGACCAACACTTATTGTCATTGTCAGGGGCCTAATACACTAACTCAGACCAACACCTACTGTAATTGTCAGGGTCTAATACACTATCTCAGAATACACTATCTAAGAATGACACTGTAGTGTTAGGGCCTAGTACACTACCTCAGACTACCACTTACTGTTATTGTCAGGAGCCTTATACACTATCTAAGAATGACACTGTATTGTTAGGGCCTAGTACACTATCTAAGACCA
>NW_018406470.1:0-315 GCF_002113885.1 Mizuhopecten yessoensis
TCTGGTAGAATAGAGAGATGTCTGTTATATATACAGAAACCCTGTTATAACAATTATACAGCACTAAAAGTATCCAGGACGGTAAAATAGAGAGATGTCTGTTATATATACAGAAACCTTTTCTATAACAAACAATTATACAGCACTGAAAGTATCAAGGTCTGGTAAAATAGAGAGATGTCTGTTATATATACAGAAACCCTGTCTATAACAAACAATTATACAGCACTGAAAGTATCTAGGTCTGGTAAAATAGAGAGATGTCTATTGTATATACAGAAACCCTGTCTAACAAACAATTATACAGCACTGAAA
>NW_018406470.1:2936-3719 GCF_002113885.1 Mizuhopecten yessoensis
AAGAAACCCTGTCTGTAACAATTAACAGCACTGAAAGTATCCAGGTCTGGTAAAATAGAGAGATGTCTGTTATATATACAGAAACCCTGTCTATAACAAACAATTATACAGCACTGAAAGTATCNCTGGTAAAATAGAGAGATGTCTGTTATATATACAGAAACCCTTTCTATAACAAACAATTATACAGCACTGAAAGTATCCAGGTCTGGTAAAATAGAGAGATGTCTGTTATATATACAGAAACCCTGTCTATAACAAACAATTATACAGCACTGCAAGTATCCAGCTCTGGTAAAATAGAGAGATGTCTGTTTTATATACAGAAACCCTGTCTATAACAATTATACAGCACTGAAAGTATCCAGGTCTGGTAAATTAGAGAGATGTCTCTCTAAAAAGTTCACACTGCTGTAATACTTGGTGGTATCCATCCTTTATGGGTGGGATGTCCATTTAACTCATTCACACCTGAATTTTCATAATGAACTATTCTAACCTTTGAATTGGGAGAGTTCAAATGTGTCATCAGGGGTGAATGAGTTAATGTAGATGAATTTTAATATCAAATTTGTGTCAAAATCAAACCTTTATAGCTTTCAAACTTTAACTTTAAAAAAATATAACTTCAAAAGGGATGTTAAGTAAAGTACTGCCTGTCCTACATTTAATCAATTAAAATCAGTGTTCTACTTCAACAGCAACACAGCATTCCGCACTGTCCTCATGACAGCTTAATGACTTTAACAAGAGGCCCAATGGGCCTGCATCGCTCACCTGGTA
>NW_018406470.1:12264-12343 GCF_002113885.1 Mizuhopecten yessoensis
CCACTATAACAGACTGTTACTACAATTCACTGTTCCTGACTGTTACTACACCCCAATGTACCAGACTGTTACTACACCC
>NW_018406470.1:12441-12531 GCF_002113885.1 Mizuhopecten yessoensis
GGCCCATTGTACCAGACTGTTACTACACCTTATTGTACCTGACTTTTACCACACCCCACTGTACCAAACTGTTTCTACACACCACTGTAC
>NW_018406470.1:14420-14830 GCF_002113885.1 Mizuhopecten yessoensis
ATTCACTGTACCTGACTGTTACTACACCCTNACTGTTACTACATTTCACTGTACCTGACTGTTACTACACCCCACTGTACCAGACTGTTACTACACCCCATTGTACCAGACTGTTACTACACCCTATTGTACCAGACTGTTACTACACCCCATTGTACCAGACTGTTACTACACCCTATTGTACCTGACTGTTACTACACCCCACTGTACCAAACTGTTTCTACACACCACTGTACCAGACTATTACTACATTTTACTGTACCTGACTATTACTACATTTCACTGTACCTGATTGTTACTATACCCTACTGTACCAGACTGTTACTATACCTCACTATACCAGATTGTTACTAGACCTCACTGATCCAGAATGTTTCTATAACCCACTGTACCAGACTGTTACTACACCC
>NW_018406471.1:0-315 GCF_002113885.1 Mizuhopecten yessoensis
CACTGCTGACCATAACCATACCCTGCCTACTTGACAGTGTAAAACTCTGCTGACCATAACCTGCCTACTTGTCATTGAAAAACACTGCTGACCATAACCATACCCTGCCTACTTGACAGTGTAAAACACTGCTGACCATAACCATTCCCTGCCTACTTGACAGTGTAAAACACTGNCCTGCCTACTTGACCGTATAAAACACTGTTGACCATAACCATACCCTGCCTACTTGAGAGTGTAAAACACTGCTGACCATAACCATACCCTGCGTACTTGACAGTGTAAAACACTGCTGACCATAACCATTCCCTGCCT
>NW_018406471.1:3295-4158 GCF_002113885.1 Mizuhopecten yessoensis
TAAGAGTTAAGATTGGTCACGAAGTTGCTAGGTTAAGAGTTAAGATTGGTTACATAGGTGCTTTGTTAAGAGTTAAGATTGGTCACGAAGTTTCTAGGTTAAGACATGAGATTGGTCACGAAGGTGCTAGGTTAAGATCCTTATAAATTTCTACTAGTATACTGCCAAATCCCTTTTCAAATGCCTAGCTTTTGCTGAACTAGTGGCAATATAAGGGGGTTGTACATATAAATATTTCATTTGACTAAATTTGGTCTGTTGCTTGTTAACAAGAATGATTGATCACACTATGTACTTCACAGGGCATTGTATGTTTGTTATTTGATAATTTTGTCTGAACGCCTACGATACGTATACATGTTCTGGGAAAGTCAAATTAAATCACGGTCTGTGGAGGGACTAAACGTTTATCTGGATGAATATAGATGGAGCCTGTCATTTAAATTGTATTATTGAGTCAGCGAACCGTGGCATTTCTGTTGCCGATGGGGAATCATTCAGAATTCACAACCCAAGAATTTATACAGCCGTAAAAACATCAATTTTTACGATCTCCTCTTGATGAAATGTAATGAAAGTCAAGTCAAAATATGTCGTGTTCATTGAGTTAAATGTCACTTAATGTTATTTATAATTACTGGCTAGTACACAGTGGAACTAGTTTACCTGAGGTTGCTAAGTTCATCCAGGTTTCGTTATATTTTGCTGTTTTATTCACAAATCATACTGCTTTTGGTCATCTGCAATTAATACAATTTTAATGCAATTTGACTTCATCCTATAATAAGGATCTACATAAAGTTAAAAAAAGGTTTGACTAAAACACTGCTGACCATAACCATACCCTGCCTACTTGACAGTGT
>NW_018406472.1:0-316 GCF_002113885.1 Mizuhopecten yessoensis
AATATTAAAAGTAATGTACATAAATATGCTTACCCTGCTGTACAACTGCGTTCTGCTGAATTGATAAACCCAGACACTTTCGACATCATAACCAACACATTATAATCAGGTGTGTGTTTTTATTGGCTGAAGGCAACGATGGCAAAACATTACACTTAACAAAGCAATTACTAAAGTTCTCGTCAGTCAATCTCACACAACTGAACGGAATGTACCTGTCGATCTTCATAAAAAAACCTAGAGATTTAAATTGCTTATTACAATTAATTTTCAAAACGATGGAATTGTAAATGTCTTTCTGAGAAAAATCTGGCAC
>NW_018406472.1:2023-2893 GCF_002113885.1 Mizuhopecten yessoensis
GGTAGACCTAAACCCCTATAAAAATGCCACCCCGATGATGATATATACGCATTGGGGTGGCATTTATACCGAAAGTAAACCTAAACCCCTATAAAAATGCCACTCCGATGATGATATATACGCATTGGGGTGGCATTTATACCGAAAGTTGACCTAAACCCCTATAAAAATGCTACCCCGATGATTATATATACGCATTGGGGTGGCATTTATACCAAAAGTAGATCTAAACCCCTATAAAAATACTACCAAAGTGATGCTCTCAAATATCAAGCATTTAATTATTATAGAGGGTTATATTTATATCACTATTATTATTTATTATTAACATTAAATCAGACTCATTTGACCACCTCGGCTCATGATAATAAAAACCATCATAGTTGGTACATTTAACCTATTTCTGCAGATTCGATAAGGTCGGTCTGGAATTTCAACCTGGATGGGTACTCGGATTAATTGAGCTAACTGGTTGCCAGCGATCCACCTACTCCAGTTCCGCTCACATACATTCCTCCCATAGTCTTTGACTCCGAGGACATGTATACAAGATCTGTATATGGGTATTGTTACAAACATGTACTTGCTGGTTTATAGCTTGCTGGTGCAAAATAGTGAGATCAGTGATTATTTTTAGTGAGATTTGGTTAAAAATAGTGAAATTTTTTCTCTGAATTAGTGAGAAATTCGTGAGGCATTTAAAACGTAAATTATATACCATATAACATAGTATTAACTCATGTGTGTTATTCTAGTGTGGTTTACACGTGACATACGGTCCAAATAAAACATTTAACATTTAAAAGTAAATATATCACTTGAAAGGCAAAAAATAAGAGTAATTAAAAAAAGAAGAAATTCTAGAGAGAT